>NW_012133133.1:0-6891 GCF_000313525.1 Fibroporia radiculosa | reverse complement strand
AATGCTCTGTAACAGAAATGCTGGTCTCGCCATTGCTGTTTCAAACCACAAGTATATAACTCCATGGACACATATGCACTTCCGTTAAGGATACAATATCTCCCTCACTTGTTTTGAACCGGGCCTTCGCGTCTACCACTCTTGCACGAGTATTCCCCTGATGTCTTCCATCGCATCTGCAGCTGACATACTGTGAGCTCTCTTCTGCTCATGATGATATGAGAGCATACACATTACCTACAACCCATTACTAGATACCTGGACAATATCTGCAGTTATGCATCCTCTGGTATGGAATTGTCCATGTACACTATCATGCACTTATGAAATATTGGCACAATAGCCCTCACAATCTATGAATACATCATCACCTTGTCCCTTGAAGTTGATCTATTCTGGTTACATCCTGTATCAGCAGCCACAGTTGTGTTCATCATCAACAGATATCTACTCTTGTTGAATGCTGGATATAATGCAATCAATCTTGCTTCTGCAAATACTGTGGTGAATTCTCTCACTATATTCTCTGATCTTTTGCAAAAACTCATATTATATGCATAGAGGTTTGTCTGCAATATCTTAATTATGATATAATGGGACTGAAAAGTATTAGTTGTGAAGCTCTGATGATTATTGGAGATGTTGTACGAGTTGCAATGATACTTGCTGGAGCAGGTTTGTCTTGTACCTACTTTGAGCTCTATCTCTTCCTAACTACTTTATTTGTAGTATTTGCAGCTCTACGGTCATATGCAATAAGTGGATATAATAAAACACTTCCATTCCTTGTACTTCTGTTTGGGCTTGGACCTGTGATAATCAACATAGTGTGTCTCAATTGTTTCTGTGATATTGACATATTCTCATTTTGTAGTATACATATGGAACTTCATCTCCTTATATATATGCAATAAACAACACAACACAATGTGGAGAAATTTATACCATGTCAATATCTGTAGACTTAGAGTAAGTACTTGAATACTACTTATGAAATCATTAATACTCCCTGATATAAAACAGATGTATGAAGTGCTCTATCATCAACAGACAGTTTTATACTGATATCTCTATAGTGAATACCATAGGTGCAATATCCACCATCATCTCAGATATAATTGTTATTGCTGTTACCTGGAAGCATACACTTCAATCAGGCTTGAGATCTCAATATCATGAGTTCAAACAACCTCTGGTATTGATCATTTTCAGAGATGGCAAGTATTTCAAATCATCAAATATACTTGTTTGAATTTAATGAATGGAACAGGGACAATATATTTTCTGTAAGAGTGTATAATTTTGAATGTTTTCAGCAGAAGTGAAACAATCACTATATTTAGAATAAACCTCACATTGCAGATTGTGGGGCTTATACTAGTCTATCAGAGTGAACAAGGATCAGCAAGTTCTTATCATTCCTGACAATTCAATCATTTCTGAAATAGACACATCTAGATAGCAGATGAATATGCAAATATCTTTGTCACCATGTGGGTAATCTACATCATATTAAGCTGAGGATATGTCACTACCTAGTACTGATCAACTTTCCTGCTAGTGTGCCTCCTATCCTCATATCACGGTTCATGTTCAATCTTCGAATGGCCTCTCAATCTGCACAAACTCTGAATCCCTCCTCTGGATTCATTGCTCAAGAACTCCATATACAGACAATGAGTGCAAACCTTGAGACAAGTTTTGTTGGAGATATGGGTGGACCTCTTGCCTATGGTTTACCTTTACCAGCAGATGACAAGTCCTGCATGGAGGAGGATGACTTTCCCAGGTCAACCCATGGTAGATCACCAGCTGATGAGGACATCGAGCTAGTCGAAATTAGACGGGAAGGACTAGCAGATGAAATGGTATGTAGAACGCGCGCACACTCTCCGCATGTATCTCCAATACTAAATTCTCACAAATAGCTGCACGAAGGCGGTCACGTCGACAATGCGTGACCCCTTCACGCCATCATGTAGGCGGCCGACGTCAGTGCATTCAGGTGAGATTAAACCGATTTATCACGTAGCCATGTGTTAATGCCCAATCGTCGTAGTTCCGTCCTGGTTCGAGCGCATTGGGGTCGTAATCGACTGTCCCCCGAATGAAAATGGTGGCTGTCATGTACTCTGATTACTGAACTATTTATTTAACACTTGCTTTTTACCGTGATATTAAATACCATCGAGTTGAACACTCACCAGCGGATCTCGTCTACCGACAAGTATCCCCGTTCTCACTTAGGATCCGCAGTGTTATGATCACAATACCCCAGTCCTCCTTTTGTGGCTTCCATTTTCTCCCCGTCAGGTTTATCAACCGAACGCTGCGAGAAGTTCAACAAGAATTTCGAGCGGATACTTATGCAGCAAGGACAAAGAGGCCCAGGTATTTGAACGGGAGGAACCATAATTCGCATAAAACAAAGGGAAGCGCATGAGTGGAAAGGGACACGCAAACGTACTCGTCAACACGGCGTTCGCGAAACAATGGTGAGGTAGGACGTACCTGGCATACGTACACGCTCCCTCGGGTTGCGACGTAGGCAAGGTCACTGAACCTACTTGATGACAATCAGTTCAGCGGCCACGTCATACGCGATGTCAAAGCATCAAGCTTAAAGTGGGAGCCGGACGTGTAGGCGTGGCGAGGAATGCACTTGCGCGGGCTACGATCACA
Source organism: Fibroporia radiculosa (assembly GCF_000313525.1). NCBI lineage: Eukaryota > Fungi > Basidiomycota > Agaricomycetes > Polyporales > Fibroporiaceae > Fibroporia > Fibroporia radiculosa. The sequence continues at coordinate 4,209 of NW_012133133.1, read as the reverse complement.
TGTGAAGCCAGAAGCTGCAAATCGTGCACGGCGAAGACGTTTTGTAACAGAGGGAATCTGAATAGAGCAAGGGGATTGGAATCAGTTAAGCAGAATTGAGACGGAGGCGAAGAACTCACATACACTCTCTGCAGATCTGGGTGAAGTGGGCGATGGCAGATGTTGCTCACCGCGGTTGAAGGCTGCATCTTCTCTGGACCAACGTCCAGATCCCGGGGCATGTACCCAGTTTCATGATGTCTCCGGCTGGTCCTGCATGGAACACGTTGTCCACAGTACGTCGACAGGCTGTTCGGCCAGACAGGGAGAAACAAAGCGATTTGAGAAGAGACGGGGACGCGAGCAAGCTAGCAATGGGCAGAATAGGCGGCACGCGCGTTCGGCCTACTCTACGCTCGTTGGATTCGCTGTCAATCTTTCCCTTCCTCTCATGACCGCTTTTACTGCAACAATCAATGTAGATTCCGACACACTGGAAATTGTGTACATTGTGTGCTTGTGAATATCAACCTCTTATGGTCCGAGTCGGTGCTGAGTGAGTTTTGAGAGTTTCAAGGATATAGATCAGACGCACTATCCACCCAGTGTTGCGATGTGGAATCTTGCGCATGCCAGCCGCAGGAAACACTACCAGATGGTCTTCGAGCGTCGTCGTGGTAAACAGCAGGTACGCCGCGTGCCGGCAGTTTCCGGACGGGAGGATAATGTATCATCCAATGATCCCAATCGGCCGCTGTCTTCTGCCTCTTCCCTTGCTCACTGCGTATTTAGGCTTCAAGCTTTGCCGAATCCCTCTTGTCCTCGACATCCTCTGTCTCCCATCTGCACTACAATGCATCCGTGACTCCATATCTCAACTCTCTCGAACACACGCGCCGGCCGTTTGTCTTTCTCGAGCTCTTATCTCGTCCATGGCCGTTCTCCTTATCCACCGACCTCGATCGACGTCCCACCCTGGCTTTTCCCATTGAGCCATCTTGAAAGCATCGATCTGTGCACGCGAAGTGCGATCCAGTGGAGACGGCAAGTTGGGGCTGAGTTTCGATCTCGAATGCCAGGTCGTGTATTCTGAGTGGGTGCTTGTCAGCTTGCACTCCCCCGCACAGCTTTGTCTTTGTTACTATGCTGGATCCACGATGTCATTATACTAGTGCGTCAACATATAAACAGCAAGTGCCATCTGTATGGACTAAGCTGTCGGATTGCGGATAGCTACTGGGTTCATGGGCTGGAGTGTCTACTCTCTTGTGGAAGATGATTCGAAGGTGTGCATTGCTATTTTACTTGTCAACGTTTTTGACACTTTGATTGTGCATGTCCACAGTTTTCATTTAGATGACCTCGTTGTGACTTCACGATCTTGACATCGGACAAGATCAAGACTCGACAGAGTCAATAATTCTATGCGTGCGTGCTTGGCATATGTCTAAGTCAACGCTCATGAACCCGGGTAATATGCACACTTTTGAAGAACATCGAACTGCAGTGTCCACCTCAAGCATATCACAGTACGCTATATTTTTATCGAGTTTGCACTCAAATGTTCTCCTCACAATGATCATTATTTTCACTATCTCAATGATCCAGGTCTGTAAATGAAGGAAGCATTGGTTTTACTATCCCTGTTCAAAACTATGCATGTATAAATCCATCGACACCAGAACACTCCTGGTAAGCAGCTTGTCAGCTACCCTAGCATATAAGGCCTCAATCATCTGTTTTCCAACCATGCCTTTACATCTGCCACTCTTGTGTGAGTATTCCCTGACATGTCTTTTGTTACATTCACAGCTGATATGCTGTCAGTTATTTTCTACTCATGCCCATACAAGAACCCACATGCAACTTACAGCTCATTGTCAGATACCTGACCCATACTTGTGCCTGTGTATCCTCTGATATGGAATTTTCCATGTGCATTGTTGTTTGCTTATGAAACATTGGCACACTAGCCCTTATTATCTAAACACATGATTGCCTTTTCTCATCATAGACTCTTATCTTGTAAAAACTCATAATACATGGATAGGGGTTTATCTGTAATATAGAAGCACCAGTAATGCAAGTGGTTTATTATACCTACTTGTAGCATATGTTTGTAGGACAACAAACATATGCTGTGAGTGGGTTTAATATAACACTTGCATTGCTTACACTTCTGTTTGCATTTGGACCAGTGATAGTTAACATGGTGTTTAAATTGTTCCTAAAGTATTGACAAACTCTTATGTCATGGCAGTATGCAGGTATAAACTCATCTCCTGCTGTATATAGTGTGTATCATAGACTTAATGTAAACCTTATGTCAGATATTTTTGTTATGGCTGGAAGCATACACTTCAATCAGGCTTGAAGACTTGATATTAGAGTTTCATACAGTCACTATTATTAGTTATCCTTGGAAATAGTGAGTTACTAAAGTGATTGAATATACTTGTTTTCATTGGAGAGAATATACAAAAACAGTATATATACTTTGTAAGATCAGTCATTGGTTTAATTATTTTTTTGACAGAAGCAAAACTACTGTCAAAGTATCATCCTGATACTTGACCATAACACAATTATTAATCCAAAATACTCACTTCTTATATGAATGGTGTTGGCTAGGTGTAGATAAGCTGGGGAACTTGATCTTGAGCTAGTAAGCTCTGAGTAAGTGTGTGTAAGTAGACACATGCACAACAAGTATAACAAGTCTACTCTTTCTATGCTGTATTGCTCTGGTATTTATACATAAGGGACCAGACACCTAATACTACTGGTAGTACACCTAACACCTAGGCTGACTGATGCTCTACATACACCATTGGCTATCTAAGACTACCTGACATGTGAACACTCTGCCTTGTGTCATATTAGTAGCACAACTGATGACTACCTAAATGGCCAGGTGTGGTTCTAGGTGTGATGAGGATATTTCTTTGTGATAGGGATTCCCCATAGCTTTTCTCAATTGATGGGATAACCACCTGACTAGCAACATGCCACTATCTATTGTTATATCTGTAACAGGAAAGATATCTAATCTGATAAGATATAGATCATCTAGGCACTGAGATAAGATAGATGCTAAGAAATTCTGTGACAGCTACTATATCTAATGTAAACACTAGATTGTAATTCACAGGGGTTATATTCATATGTTGCAGTAGAAATAATCAAATATTTATTAATTTCAATAATGCAATCAATTCTTATCTAGACACATTTAGATTTTAACTATACCATGGTTCCTGTATATGCAAATCTGTTTCTGATCATATGGGCAATTTGTATTGCCTTGAGCTAAGCATACTGCATATTAACTATCTAATACTTATTTATATTTCTGCAACTGTGTTTTACATTCTCAGGTCAATGTTTATACTCAATCTTAAAATGGCTTCTCAATCTACATGCATATTGAATGCCTTTTTCAGGCTTATCATTGAGAAACTTATATACAGACAATATCAAATAAACACAGACTTTGTCATAAGTTTTGTTGAGATATAGGTGGACCTCTTGCTTACAATTTTCTTTCTCTCACAAATAACAAGATCTGCATCTCAACCTGCTAACATTTCCTATTTATGGAATTTTGGTTCTTTACTAGGAACTTGTTTAGTGTTACAAATTTTAACTGGAATATTCCTTGCAATGCATTAAGAAGAACAGCTCACCCAGGCCTGTTGTGACAGAGACTGCAAGTGTCATAATCATATACATACTTCTCCTTAGTCAAATTCACCTATTGCCTTGCTGTTGATATTCCTGCTCTACCTGTTTTAACAAGGCCAAATCATAGTAGTCCTATCATAGAATTTCATGGCATCTATCTTATCATAAGCATCTAGATGATCTATATCTTATCTGATTAGATATCCACCTAGATAAGGATAGTGTAATGCATAGTGACATATTACTAGTCAGGTGTTCAGCTTATCAGAAGCATGGCAAATGGGTTATCATGCGTTCATACGAGATTTCCCCATTTGTACTAGGAACACACTGTTACAGCTTGAGTGGGGGGTTTCTTTTCTTTTCCTAGCTATTCGTCGTTAACCCTGTAACTGTATGACTGATCCCATCAACTGATGTGTTTCACCTACATCAGTGTTTCATATCTATCATGTTTCATCTATATCATATTTTGCTTACATCACATTTCATCTCTATCGCGTTTCATCTTCATCACTGATATAACCCAGTGAAACCTGTTTCATG
>NW_012133132.1:2848-3370 GCF_000313525.1 Fibroporia radiculosa | reverse complement strand
GAGGCGAGAGGCGGCATACTTGGCGAATCAGTTGATACAGCAAGGGGACTGTCAGGATTAGGAGACGACGAGGTATTCATAGGTGACGAGGATGGGAAACCTTGTGCAGGAGCAACGTGGTAGGATCCAGTAGTAGCTTCCGATGTCGGAGGAATTTCCAGGGGACCAGGGAATTGGTGCAGGACTACAGCGTCACTGCTGGATGAGTCAGGAGGACCTGGGATAAGGAAAGGTCGACGAGTAACGTTTGGCAGAAAAGGGGGGAACGGGTAACGAAAGCCTCCTTCGTCGAGAAATTCTAGAGAAGAATCATCGGATTCTTGTTGAGAGGGGAAACTCAAGATGGGACGCCTAGGGACTGGCATTTCTATTACTCCAGCCGTGAAGCGCTCTTCTAGAGTCTGGAGGTGGGAAGGGTAAGGGGTTGGCGCTCTTTGGGGGCCAGTCTCTGGAGAATTGTTGCGCCGAGGAGCCAAAGGACAACGACGCGGGTCCAGATGAGAAGTTGCATTGTTGTTTATG
>NW_012133132.1:2338-2838 GCF_000313525.1 Fibroporia radiculosa | reverse complement strand
AGTAGTCTTAAGTGGAACTCCTGATCCTCAGTCGTCAGGTCCCTTAACACTTAGGGTCCTGGGATGAGAAAGGGACAACGAGTGATGTTTGACAGAAGAGGTGCAAATGGATAATGGAAACCTCCTTCATCAAGGAACTCTAGCGAAGAGTCGTCAGATTCCTGCTGGGAAGGAAAGCTCAGAATGGGTCACCTAGGGACCGGCATTTCTATTATCCCAGCCATGAAACGCTCTTCTAACATCTGGAGGTGGGAAGGGTAAGGGGTTGGCACTCTTTGGGGACCAGTCATTGGAGAATTGTTGTGCCTAGGAGCTAGAGGGCGATGGCGCAGGTCCAGATTAGAAGTCTCATTATTATTTCTGGTGCGGTTGTTGCGCTCAGCAGGCATAGGGAATATCAAGAGAAGAAGTGTTCTTGAAAAAACCAGTAAAAGAATACAAAAACAGCCAACTACTATGGACAAAGTAAGACCCCAGATGCTAATCTTGATGCTCCCTTG
>NW_012133132.1:2242-2328 GCF_000313525.1 Fibroporia radiculosa | reverse complement strand
GAGATCCAAAAGGAGATTTTTCTAATGAAAACCAAGCCCAGAATACAAAGGAAACCAACTACTACAGACAAAGAGAGACCCCAGGT
>NW_012133132.1:0-2232 GCF_000313525.1 Fibroporia radiculosa | reverse complement strand
AAAGCCAAAAGGAAATTGTTCTTGAAAAGACCAGACCCAGAATACAAAAGAATCCAAGTACTACAGACAGGACAAGACCCCAAACCCTAATCCTGATGCTCCCTGATGTACTCAAAGTACACTTGTGTCGGGTTGTTGCTGTCGCGGTTGGCAGTGATGACAGGGAGGGTGGTGGTTGTATGTGGGAGGGGGCGCTGGGCAGTGGTGGCAATGTTGTATGCCCACTGGTGTTCGCACTTGAGGTGCCAGATTGTGAGCTGAAGGGTTAGGTGGACAATGAGGGCAAGGGTGAGGATGGATAGGAGGGTGGTTAGGAAGAAGCCCAGAAGGGCTAGGAGTAGGAGGTGGGGGTGCTCATTGATGACAGCAAGGGTGATGGCGGCAAAGGGGGTGACTTGGTTCACCACTGAGGAGATCAGTAAAGGGAGTGGGTGTGAGTTCAACGGGGGATGTTACTTATGTTTTGTTGTTGGCCCAGTTGAGGGCTTGTTTGTCAATGGGGGTGGTGGCAAGAGGAGTGGGGGTGCATTCAAGGTGGACCTTGAAGGTGTAATTGTCTTTGAGGAAGAAGACGGTGAGGACAATGGTGAGGATGAGGAAGCCAATGAGGAACCAACTAACAAAAAGAAGGGCAACGAGGATGGTGGTGGATGCCATTGATGATACGGAGAGGACGAGGTTCTTATAAGAGGTTACTCCTTGTTTGGCTGTAGGAAGTCTGTCAAAGCATCTTTGGCATGTGAAAGTTCGGCTTTCAGTAGCCAGGAGTCATCCAAGGCCAGGTATTCTTTCCATCTTACCTGATACAGTGTTTGCTTGCCAACCGTCTTCAAATCAATGATACATTCAATTTCAAATTCCTCCTGGTTCTTGAATAGTTCTGGTGGAGGTCAGAGATAATTCTTCCCATGCATTGTTGTTTCTGAATAAGGATAGAGTAATCCCGCATGGAACACAGGGTGAATATTCTATTTGGGTGGTAGTTTCAAGTGGTAGACAACTGAAGACAGCTTCTGATCAATGATGAAGGGTCCATAGAGCTTTGGCCCAAGTTTCGCCTTTGGATGGAGTCCTTTGAGGTTGGTGGCTTCCAGCCACACCTTTTGTCTGGGTGTATATTCGACAAACTTGTCTTTATTCCGTTTCTTGACTGTTTCTTCTGCTAGTCAAATACTGGATTGGATCTCTGTGTGAAGGTGTGCTAGCTGAGTGAGCCTAGAAGCAATGTCTGGAGCATCAGTCATTCCCACAGTGGGAATATTATGCTGAGGGTGGTAACCCATGAGCGCCTGGAATGGTGATGTTCTGATCGCATCATGATACCTATTGTTATGCACAAATTCTGCTAGTGGCAGATGATGTGTCCAGTCTATTGCTTGGTGATTGCAAAAGATCTGAAGATACAGTTCTAAATCTTGGTTGACACATTCTGACTGTCCATCAGTTTGAGGATGAAACATGCTAGAGATGTTCTGTTTAATGCCTAATTTAGTGCATAGTTCCCTGAACATTTGTGATGCAAACTGTGTTCCTCTGTCGGAGATAACTTTGACAGGTAGTCCAAATCATCAGAAGACATGGTTCTGATACAGGGTGGCAGTTTCAGATGCTGTGACTGTCTTGTTGCAGGGTATAAATACCAAAGCCTTGGTACAGTTGTGATTGGTTACCACCAAACAGCTGTCAAAACCATCACTCCAAGGAAGATCCATGATGAAATCCATAGCAATGGATTGGAATGGAAGGTGATGTTCTGTTGAGATGGGTACTAGATCCAGTGAGTTCCTATGTGTGATGATCTTGTTTTCTTGGCAAGTTGTGCAACCAGTGACATATTCACTGACATCACGTGCAAGGGTGGGCCACCAATAGGTTCTCTGGAGAATCTCTTGTGTTTTGTATTGTCCAGGGTGTCCTGTGGTAGGAGAATTATGGGCTTCCTGGATGAGATCCTGTCAGAGTTTGGTGTTGTTTGGTATGTAGACTCGTCCTCTGAATACCAATAGGTTGTCTTGGATATCGCAATTAGGAGGAGTGCATTTATCTGTGGATGAAGTGTGCTGTAATACCAACCAAAGACCATGATCAGCGATGCTGTCCTTTGTTTTGCAAGTCAAGATACGTTGTTTGATGTCCATGTTGGTGGGTTTGAGGTTCTGAATGGCTTGAATGAAGACTTCTGATGTTAAGGGACCTAACGACTGAGGATCAGGAGTTTGACTGGTTAACTTG
>NW_012133131.1:2097-3769 GCF_000313525.1 Fibroporia radiculosa | reverse complement strand
GGGTCTGGTTCCCTCATGTATAAATACCAGAGCAATGCAGCGTAGTACGGCAGTCTGATCTTACAGATCATACACCGTCTACTTCTCTCTACTCACTCTCTGAGTTAACCACTCTCAAGACAAGCCCTCCAGCTTACCTCTTGAAACTACTAGCACTACACAAGTGAGTACTGGGGTTAGGGTTTGGAGTAGGGTCAAGGGCAATACCTTGACATTAAGATCAGACTATCCTACTAGTCAATTGTCAGCATCGACAACCTTCCTTCTTCTTGTGTTGTCACTTTTGTTTTAACAGATAAACTCATTCCCTCGGGAAGTGTCGTCGCACGCTTCCCAGTTTGCACAGGACCTTCAAGAAGCTCGTACCCCTTCCCCCTCCTCCTCTTTCCCGTTCTTCGGGACCCCCGCCGAACAATTGCAATACGTCAAAGGACAACTTGCAACTCTTGCAGCCGGAGGCCTCAACAGGCCTGCTGAAGAAGAGCTCTTTCGGGAGTACATCGGCCTAGCAGAGACTCTGAGAGAGTCTATTAGACTTGGAGAACAGGGTCCGGACGTAGAAGAAGAAGTACAGGCAAGCGAGTCGCCTATCCCTTCATCACCTCGCCAACCTATCCCCACGCAGTGGTTCTTGCATCGAATCACAGACTCCCCAGATCTAGTAGAGATCTCAAGGGCGCAGTTTGAAGACGAAGAACTCTGGCGCAGAGTAGGTGGACCTGAAGCTGAGTTTATACTCACTGCGGTCCAGCACGATTTGATAAGCGGAGTAGTCAAGCAAGCTCAGACAGAAGAATCGGGCGGTGACCCAAACGACTTCGACCTGAGCGTCGCACCCCAGCATCACCCTCACGAGGACGAGTTAAGGAGAGAAGCTGCTCCTCCTTACTCACCAGCACCACCAGCATATATTCCCCCGCCCCCCACCTACAAGGACAACCGTCTTCGCCCAGACTTTCTAGGCCTCGCAGAAGGACTTAGAGAAGTTGTACGGCAAGAAGAGGAAGAGCCTCTCGAGTACGTAGAGAGCACCGGAGAAATAGCGGAGGACCCAATAGCCTCCTCCACAGTCATTAGTTCGGAGTCAAGTGTGAGCGACTATATCTCAGAAGGAGACCGTAGAGAGCGCATGGCCCCCTCAAGACCGTTCCCTCCGTGGCTACAAAGCCGGAGGACCACTCTTAGGGATACCCCAGGAGAATAGAGGTATTATCACCCCTATTCTCAAACACGACCCCCAACCCCCATATCACCAACCGTCCAAGAGGACATCGATAGGTTCCGTGCGGGACCTGAACAGACAATCGAGTACGTGCCTCAGCCCTACACCAGAGCAGAAGGGGTATGTCAGACTCACCGTCAACACCGTCGACGAGAAGACTCATCGGTGTTCGTTAACAAGCAACATCTGAATCGGATCCATTGCGATCTGCAAGGTTTACAGCATAAGCCGGGCTACTCACTCTTGAGTACGACGCAGCAAGAACAAATTCGGTTCTTGATACGACGGATAGGCGGTATCCTATCTAATATCAATTACCGAGGCGCAGACGTATACGGACCGGTAACCAGACGGTTACTTGTACAGTTCATTAATCGAGTCAGGGACAAGTTTGGTGATGCGAGATTTAGGAATCTCGGTAGACTTGTGAAGGAGATATTGCGCGAGGTG
>NW_012133131.1:703-1939 GCF_000313525.1 Fibroporia radiculosa | reverse complement strand
TGGGCAGAGACTCGGTTATTTGGAATAACCAGCTCTGAAAAGTTTATTCTATTATACAATCGGACGTCAGTAGTAAACCAAGGATGTTTACTACGAAGTTGTACAACTACCTACACATACCCTGCAATTAAAATATGTCGTCATCATCTTCAATACCAATGGCTGGCATTGAAATTGACCCTTCCCTCTATCTATTAAACCCTCAAATTGATGAGCGTATAATAGCAAGATACTACCCTGGTGAAAACAATGAAGTTACTAGAAGGGCGTGGAAAGAGATACTTGAATCTACTACCAGCTCCCTGCAACTAGAAGTTCAAATGGTTTTACAGGATGTATTTACTCGAATGAAGCAAGCAGACCGAGTTATTACCGATCAACAAGAGGAAATAACAGCTGCAGACGTTTGATTAGCGGAAGTGGAGCATGTGAATATGGAATTGAGGAAGGATTACAATTCGCTAGTAGAGCAATTGAATAATCATGTGGCAATGGTAGCACAACAACCTGCGACATTGATGTCGCAGGAACAAGAAGAAAGAAGATTCCGAATTGCACAACCAGGAAGATTTGCGAACAACTCAAAGGAACAGACCTTTGAACAGTTCGTTGAAAAACTGGCTGTATGGTACGCACACCAAAGAGTAACTGCGGACAGAGATCGCATTATGGGTGTATTGGCTTTATTGGAAGGCCGGGCACATACGGTGGCCGGTAACTATTATCGCATGGTCAAAGACTCTAAAGATTTGGGGAAGTATGATGACTTCCTACACCAAATGCGGAGAGCTTTCACCACTACGGATCAAGAAGAAGATGCGCGTCAGGAATTCTTGAGAATGCTCAAGAAATATGAAACTGTAGCGGCAAAAGACACCGCTAAGTTCATTGGTGAATTCAGAGGTCTGGCAGACCTCGTGAAGTCAACCGATTCAGAATTGATCGCAGCAATCAGAGACAGATTGCATAGGGAGATCAAGAATGTCTTGGCGGCCAGGGCAAGTTCCCAGTGGCCAAAGAAATGGTCAGAGTACTGTGATTATGTACTTGACATTTGCAGGAGACATGGATATTCAACAATTGGTTTCATCAATGGGCCCATCATCTTCAAAGGACCCGAACGCCATGGAGGTGGATAATACTTCCAAACAGAAGCAGTCTGGCTCTCGGCAGACTCAGCAGCAAAGAAACACTCACAATCCCAAGAAGAGATTGGAGGGTCATGCTATGAGTATG
>NW_012133131.1:413-508 GCF_000313525.1 Fibroporia radiculosa | reverse complement strand
TCGTTGACCCTGTACTATACTACTGATCCCATCACTTGATGCTTTATCAAACATCAAGTGTTTCATATCTATCACTTGTCTCCTGTCTTACTTAT
>NW_012133131.1:0-138 GCF_000313525.1 Fibroporia radiculosa | reverse complement strand
AGTAGCATTACCTTCGCTACTGTACTTTAGTTTTGTCCTCTTGTTCCCTATGTAGCTTCATAGGGACAGTCCTCAGCAATAGACTCTCTTGTCTATTCTAGTCTTCAGTCTGAAGCTTAGCTTCAACCAGTATACGCC
>NW_012133130.1:0-3980 GCF_000313525.1 Fibroporia radiculosa | reverse complement strand
GGGGGGCTTACCCAGCATGTATATAAGCCAGTAGGTCTGCGTCAGTTAGGACCAGACTAGTTATAGTTATTCACCTGCTCTTACTCAGTTTGCACCCTCTACTAGTAAACCGCCTTCAAGCAGTTACTCAGAAGAACTATCAGATTATCAGATAGTGAGTAAAGTTAGGCTTAGGGTTAAGGTTTGGGTTAGGGTTGGAGTCACTGCGGGTCATCACATGACAGGGGGGGTGAACTTCCTGTGGAAGAAATCCTTCTTCCATCAGAAGTCTTTATTCAGGCCATTCAGAACCTTGAACCCATCAATACAAGATATCAAACAATGCATCTTGACCTGCAAAACCAAGGACAGCATTGCCGATCATGGACTTCAGCTGGCATTACAACACACTTTGTCCACAGACAAACGTACTCCTCCTAACTGGGACATTCAGGACGACTTGTTGGTATTCAGAGAACAAGTCTACATACCCAAGGATACCCAACTCCGGCAGGATCTCATTCAGGAAGCTCATGATTCCCCTATCACAGGACACCCTGGACGATACAAAACACAGGAGATTCTTCAAAGAACCTACTGGTGGCCCACTCTAGCACGCGATGTCAGTGACTATATCACTGGTTGTGCAATCTGCCAAGAGAATAAAGTTATCACACATAGGAACTCCCCAGATCTAGTACCCATTTCAACAGAACATCACCTTCCCTTCCAGTCCATCGCTATGGACTTCATTATGGATCTACCTTGGAGCAATGACTTTGACAGCTGCCTGGTGGTTACGGATCATGACTGTACCAAAACCTCAGTATTCATTCCCTGCAACAACACAGTCACAGCATCAGAAACCACTACCCTGTATCAGAACCATGTCTTCTGGCGATTTGGACTACCTGCCAAGGCTATATCTCCGGACAGAGGACCACAGTTTGCATCACGGATGTTCAGGAACTCTGCACTAAATTAGGCATCAAACAGAACATTTCTAGCACCTTCCACCCTCAGACTGATGGACAGTCAGAGTGTGTCAACCAAGACTTGGAATTGTATCTCTGGATCTTTTGCAATCACCGAGCAACTGATTGGACAAGTCACTTGCCACTAGCAGAATTCACGCACAATAACAGATATCATGATGCCATCAGGATGTCTCCTTTTCAAGTGCTCATGGGTTACCAACCCCGGCATAATATTCCCACTGTGGGAACAACAGATGCTCCAGACATCGCTTCTAGACTCACTCAGTTAGCACACCTCCACACAGAAATTCAATCCAGCATCCGACTAGTGGAGGAGACAGTCAAGAAACGAAATAAGGACAAGTTTGTCAAATACTTACCTGGTCAAAAGGTATGGCTAGAAGCCACTAACCTCAAAGGCCTCCACCTAAAGGCCAAACTTGGACCCAAATGCTATGGACCCTTCACCATCGATCAGAAACTGTCACCGATAGTTTACTGGTTGAAATTACTGCCCAAGTGGAAGATTCACCCCATATTCCATGCAGGATTACTCTATCCTTATTCGGAAACAATGATGCATGGAAAAAACTATCTCCGACCTCCACCAGAATTAATCAAGAACCAGGAGGAGTTTGAAATTGAACGTATCATTGATTCAAAGACAGTAGGCAAGCGAACACTGTACCGGGTACAATGGAAAGGATACCCAGCTTCGGATGACTCCTGGTTACCAAGAACCAAACTTTCACATGCCAAAGATGCTTCGGCAGACTTCATGCAACCAAACAAAGGGTGAGCCTTCATAAGAGTCAACCACCCTCGGACTCTCCTATGGCATCCACCACTATTCTCGCCGCACTCCTCATTCTCGTCTGGTTCCTCTTCGCCCTCCTCATCCTCGCCCTCACCCTCGCCTTCCACTACTTCAAGGCAACCTACAAAATCGAAATTGTCCTAACCCGACAACCGACCACCCCCACCATCGACTTAACCCCTGAGTGGCCCACAGGAGTACAAGTAAACCCTCCAGACCCTCTCATTCCTACCCCCTTTACTGACTTATTTAGTGGTGAACCAACTCTCCCCTGTCACCGCCGCCGTCATCGTTGCCACCGACAACCACCCCCACCTCCTTCTTCTCACCCTTCTAGGGCTAATCCTGATCAGCCTACTCTCCACCCTCACCCTCACCCTCACCGTCCCCCTCCTCCTTCGGCTCACCATCCGACATCTCAAATGCAAGCATCAGTGGGCCTTCAACATAGCCGCCACTGCTCAACGTCCCCTCCAGCCTACGATCACGACCACCCCAGTCATAGCTGCCAACAGGGATTCTAACAATCCCACTCAAGTTTATTTTGAGTACATTAGGGAACGTCAAGATTAGTGTTCGGGGTCTCTGCTTGTCCGTAGTAGTTGGATCCTTCTGTATTCTGGGCTTGGTTTTATCTAGAAAAATCCCCTTTTGGCTTTCCTTCATGCCTGCTGAGCGCAACAACCATGCAAGAAACAATGCAACTTATAATCTGGATCCGTGCCGTCGTCCTTTGGCTCCTAGGCATGATAATTCTCCAGAGACTGGCCCCCAAAGAGCGCCAACTCTGCACCCTTCCCACCTGTGAACTCTAGAAGAGTGTTTCACAGCTGGAATAATAGAGATTCCAGTCCCTAGGCGTCCCATCTTGAGCTTCCCTTCCCAACAGGAGTCTGATGACTCTTCCCTAGAATTCCTGGATGAAGGCGGGTTCCGTTACCCATTTGCCCCTTCCCTGCCAAATGCCACTCATCGACCCTTCCTCATTCCAGGACCCCCTGACTCTTCCAACAGCGATGTCGCGGTCCTACATCAATTCCCTGGACCCCTGGAAGTCTCCCAGGCATCAGAAGCAACCACCGCGTCTTATCACGTCGCTCCTGCACAGGTATTCCCCTCCTCATTGCCTATGAATATCACGTCTTCGCCCAATCCTGACAGTCCTATCGCTGCGACCACCGACTCCCTCAGCATGCCGCCCCTCGCCTCGGACGATTCGGACAATGGTAGCCTTGACCACGTCCCCAGTCTTCAACTACTATCAGACGTCAGTGAATACATCACGGCCACAGAAGGGTATAGCAGCGATACACAGGAATTTGTGGTCTACAGCGACGATGTCATTCAACGACCCTCCAATGATGTCACTTGATATTGGCATTCCATCTCTTTTGACACCTCCACTCCTGTCCAAGATGTTGACCCCTTGGAGCGAACACTACCCTATTTCCCTGGAGCATATGCAACCACCGTTACATGACCTCCTATGGGTGTTCCCATCGACGGAAATCCGGCCTTTGGACTACAATGTGTAGCAACCACCACACCTGATGTCCTTCAAACGGTGGAACCTGTGAGGAACTGGAATCAATTGGATAAGGAATGGGAGGAGGACACTTGGGAATATCTGTTGACAAGAGATGATAACCTATTGGAATCTCTCTGGGCTTCGTTGCAAGATATCAAGGATCTTGGGGTGACCGATGAAGTCGATCGCTTCAGAGCTGTTGACGCCAAAATCGACTTACTACTGGCAGCATGACGATCGGTAGGAGCAGAACTTATCCGTGCTCAACAGGAGATGGATCAATGCCACGTTCGTCTTAAAGCAGCCAACCTGGAAGAACATGTTACAACTTGGAGGGGGGGTTTCTTTTCTTGTCTAACTATTCGTCGTTGACCCTGTACTATACTACTGATCACATTACTTGATACTTCACTACCATCATGCGTCTCATATCTATCTATCACCTGTCACTTGTCTCCTGTCTTTACTTACATCACTTTCGGTTATCATGTTTCATTCCTATCACTGATACAACGCAGTGACATCTGTCATCTATACATCACTGATTCAACTCAGTGTTTCATACTTATTAAACTCTATTCGCCTTGCCTATTTAAGTAGCACTATTCCACTACTGTACTTTAGTTTTTTCCTCTTGTTCCCTATGTACACTTCATAGGGACAGTTCCCCAGTAATAGA
>NW_012133129.1:4020-5147 GCF_000313525.1 Fibroporia radiculosa | reverse complement strand
TAGTATTCTTAAGTGGAACTCCTGATCCTCAGTTGTCAGGTCCCTTAACAGTCTAACTGTGGGGCTAGTGCTTGTTGATCCACTCGGCAGGGGTTTGATGGGTAACTGGAGTGGGGATGTGCATGGTGTGGGAGCTGCTATGCTTCTGCTAGATGATGCCACAGTGGGGGTGAGATATGATGGTGTAGGAGAGGACTTCTCTGCTAGTGGGGGTACTACTGAGTGACAGTTGTCTTTGCTTCCAATAGGAGCTAGGAGTGCTGTTGCATTAGGGATAGTCTTATCTCTTTTCCTATTTGGACACAATGAATCAGCACAATACTGCCAAGAAGATCTGTTAAACCACTGATTGGTTTTCTTGTTCCTGCTATAGGCATGGATCTTATTGAAGCAAAGGAGTTGCTTTGCTTGGACCTCGTTACTACTGCTGGTTGTCCTACTGCTGTAGAAGCCACTGTGGCTTGCTGCGACCAGGAACTAGTGATCCTAGGGGAGTTTTGTCCTAATGTTAAGGGACCTAACAACTGAGGATCAGGAGTTCAACTGGAACTGACACTGTTGCGCGTAAGGCTGACACACTGTACTTGAAACTAGACTGAGTAGACAGAGCTGCTATAGCTGATAGCGGTTTGAGAGTGCAGACTAGAACTGGAATAGACAGCTGGGTCTATTACTGAGGATGTCCCTTTGAGGTATGGTAGGACAAGAGGACAAAACTAAAGTACAGTAGTGCAAGCAGTGCTACTTAAATAGAGTATGATGAATAGAGTTTTATAAGTATGAAACACTGAGTTGGATCAGTGTTGAACATGAAACAGTTTCACTGGGTTGTATCAGTGATAAAGGTGAAATATGACAGAGGTGAAACACAATGTAGGTGAAACATGATATAGGTGAAATGTGATAGATATGAAACACTGATGTAGGTGAAACACATCAAGTGATAGGATCAGTTGTACAGTACTGGGTCAATGATGAATAGTTAGGAAAAGAAAAGGAACCCCCCCTCCTCCTGATGCTGTAACAATATTTGATAGTGGTTTGAGAGCACAGACTTAGTGAAGCTAGACTGCAGACTAGAACTGGAATAGACAACTGGGTCTATTGCTGAGGATGTCTCTATGAAA
>NW_012133129.1:0-3817 GCF_000313525.1 Fibroporia radiculosa | reverse complement strand
CTTAAATAGGGCAAAGCAAATAGAGTTTAATAAGTATGAAACACTGAGTTAGATTAGTGATGTATGTGAAATGGTTTCACTGGGTTGTATCAGTGATGGGGATGAAACATGATATAAGTGAAATGCAATGTAGGTGAAACATGATATAGGTGAAACATGATAGATATGAAACAATGATGCAGGTGAAATACACCAAGTGATGGGATCAGTTGTAAAGTACAGGGTCAATGACAAATAGTAAGGAGAAAGAAAGAACTCCCCCCTAAAGCTGTAACAGCTACCAGATCAAATCCTGCTGCTTGTTCTGAGCCTTGCTTGGGTAGAAACACAAAGGCCTTGGTCTTTTCAAAGATCAGTGGTTCAGTTTGGAGATACCTATATCCCTAATCATCACTATCTGTATTGTATATGTTGATTTTTTTGTGTTGGAACAATATATTGTCCAACCAATCATCAACATTTGATAAAAGCTGAGAAGCTTTTGGGTGTTTCTTATGAAATCCATTGACCAGTTTCTGAACCTTCTTGAGTACCTTGGGGGGTTCCCAAGTGTCAGCATCCTCTGTGTATCCTTTCTAGATATATAATTTTGTTATTATTATTGAGTCCTGTATCAACTACCTTCTCAACTTCATACTCTGTTTGACCTCTGACTACAACTAGAGGTGGAGGTTTCTGCTTTTGTCCAGGAATTTCATCTTTCTTGAAGACATGTAGATAGGACAAGTAGAACACCAGATGTACTCTGTAAGACTTTAGAAGTTTAAGTTTAAATGTAACTGGCCCCAATTGTTCTACTATCTGTTACAGTCTCAAGGGGGGGTTCTCTTTTCTTCCTTACTATTTGTCATTGACCCTGTACTACCACAACTGTTTACATCACTTGGTGCATTTCACCTGCATCTGTTACAGCTTCGTGGAGGGGTTTTTTTCTTTGCCTAACTATTTGTCATTGACCCTGTACTATACAACTGATCCCATCACCTGATGTGTTTCACCTACATCAACGTTTCATATCTATCATGTTTCACCTATATCATATTTCAGCTACATCATGTTTTATCTCTATCACGTTTCATCTTCATCACTGATACAACCCAGTGAAAACTGTTCTGTACATCACTGATCCAACTCAGTGTTTCATACTTATTAAACTCTATTTGCATAACTCTATTTAAGTAGCACTGCTTACGCTACTGTACTTTAGTTTTGTCCTCTTGTTCCCTACGTACCCTTATAGGGACATCCTCAGTAATAGACCCAGCTGTCTATTCCAGTCCTAGTCTGCGCTCTAGCTTCACTCAGTTTGCGCTCTCAAACCGCTATCAGCTATAGCGGCTCAGTCTACTCATTCTAGTTTCAAGTACAGCACGTCAGCCTTATGCACAACAGTGTCAGTCCCAGTTCTCAGTTGAACTCCTGATCCCCAGTCGTTAGGTCCCTTAACAGCATCATTGTTTTATATATATATTGTGTTTCACCTTTATCACATTTCATCTATATCACATTTCACTTATATTGTGTTTCAATTATATTTCGTTTGACCTATATCATGTTTCATCCTTATCACTGATACCACCCAGTGAAACTGTTTCATACTTATCACTGATTCAACTCAGAGTGTTTCATACTTATTAAACTCTATCTACCTTACTCTGTTTAAAGTGCACTACTTGCGCTACTGTACTTCAGTTTTGACCTCTTGTTCCCTATGTAACTTCATAGGGACATCTTCAGTAATAGACATAGTTGTCTATCCAGTCTCAGTCTGAAGCTTTTCTTCAACCAGTGTATGTTCTCAAACCACTATCAGTTATAGTGGCTCAGTTTACAAGTCTAGTCCAAGTGTAGCGCATCAGCCTTACATGTATAAGTATCAAGTAACAATCATAAGTTGAACTCCTGATCCTCAGTCATTAGGTCCCTTAACACTATCTCAAATGGTCTGTAGCATCTTAGCAAGAGCTTGCAATTATATGTTTGTAGTTTCAGATCTGAAGCATCTAACAGATACTTATTGCCAACTTTTAATGTAACCTTGGCAACATTTTTGTTATAGTACCATTTCATTCTCTCTGCTACCAATACTCATGCTTCTTTCACTTGCTCCTGTGCTTCATGTCTTGACTTTACATTAGTTCAGAGTGTCTTGCAGCCTGCAACTCCTGGGATAACATTCTGAGGTAAAATCCTAACTCTGTCATAAACAGTGAAGCTTTCATACTTTTATGTACCTGAATGTTATAGGCAAACTCTGCTGCTGGCAGATAACTTGCCCAATCATGCAATCTACTACTGCAGTAGATTCAAGGGTATGTCTCTAAGCTTTGATTGTCCCATTCAGTCTGACCATCTGTCTGTGGATGATATGTCATTGACATTGTCAATTTGATTCCTAGTAGTTTGCACCACTCTTGGAATAGCTTTGAAGAGAATTGTGTTCCTTGATCCAAAATGATCTTCTCTAGAAGCCTGTGTAATATCCAAATCTGTTAGTACATTAACAATGCAAGATCCTTTCTTGAGAATTCTTTTGTAATCAGTAGGAAGTGTGCTCTCTTTGTAAATCAATCAACTATCACACATATTGAATCATAGTCCTCCAATTCTGGCAGGTCTTTGATCAAGTCTATTGAGATTGTTTCTCATGGATGTTCTGGAATCTCATTTAGTTGTTGTGAAGGGACCTAATGACTGAGGATCAGGAGTTCAACTGATACTGGGACTTATACATGCTAATGTCCTACTGAGACTGAGACTAGACTTATAGACTGAGCCACTATAGCTGATAGCAGTTTGAGAATGTATACTGGTTGAAGCAACACTTCAGACTTAACTGGAATAGACAACTGAGTCTATTACTGAAGTTGTCCCTATGAAGGTACAGTAGGACAAGAGAGGACAAAACTAAAGTACAGTAGTGCAAGCAGTGCTACTTAAATAGGACAGGGTAATAGAATTTAATAAGTATGAAACACTGAGTTGGATCAGTGATGTATATGAAACAGATTCCACTGGATTGTATCAGTGATGAAGGTGAAATGAATAATAGAGATGATACATGATGTAGGTAAAACATGATATAGGTGAAATGCAATAAATATGAAACACTGATATAGATGAAACACATTAATGATGGGATCAGTTGTACAGTTACAGGGTCAATGACAAATAGTAGGAAAAAAGAAAAGAACCCCCCCCCTTACACTGTAACATTACCCCCCTCTCCAGATTTGTCGTTCAGAGTTTCCATTGAGCACGTCGTTCTTGTAGGTACCCAGGTTTGTCAGTGGGACAAGAGAGTTGTCCGGGTTGAACATTGACAGTAGTGCAGAATTTATGACGAGGGTGTAGGAGTCCGCAATAGGAACATAACCAATGCCAACACTCACTTCAAAGGTGACTGTCAACCTTACATTTGGTACAGAAATGAAGGTGACGAGGCATGGCACCAGAAGGAGGAGTGATAATGGAGAACTTGTGGTGTTCAAGTCATTCCTCTAAATTGGCAGCCCTAAGGTGTGTTCAACATTGGCTCATTTCTTCCGCACGAATGAGTTCTGCTCCTATAGATTGTCGCACAGCAAGGAGTAAGTCAATTTTTGCATCAATAGCCTGAAAATGATCGACTTTGTCAGCCACTCCTGGATCCTTCATGTCTTGCAGTGTATCACAGTTTTTCAAATATATTCCAGAATAAGTGCACACTTATCTTATCTTATCAGATAGCAATTAGATATAGATTAGATGTATGCCAGAATATCCATGGAATAGTAGAGAACCAGCTAGAAGGTTCCAGGACATGGTTGTCAATCAG
>NW_012133128.1:0-3361 GCF_000313525.1 Fibroporia radiculosa | reverse complement strand
GTCTGGCTGGATCTAGCTGCATCTATTGTTCTACAATGTCAGCAGATATGTGTCAAGGTATTGTCTTGATACTTGACTCCGCTCTAACCCTAATCCCTAAACACTCACTTGTGAAGATAGGAGATTGATATAGTCTGCTGGTGATGTGGTAGGCTATAAGAGCTGGTAGGCTCAGAGTAGAGTTGGGAGAAGTTGACGAGTGTAGACAAGTATAACAAGTCTATCCTCTTAACGCTGGATTGCTCTGGTATTTTATACATGAGGGACCAGACCCCTAATACTACTGTTAGTACACCTAACACCTAGGCTGACTGATGCTCCTAGTATGCTATTGGCTATCTAAGTATACCTAACGTGTGAGCCATCACCGTGTGTTGGGTCAGCAGTCTAATCTATGTGATGATCACCTGAATGACTGTATGTGTTCTAGTACAAATGGGGAAATCTTGTGTGAACGTATGATTAGCACATTTGACGCTGCTTTGGACAAGGCTAGACACCTGGACTAGTAACATGTCACCATGCATTACGCTATCCTTATCTAGGTAGATATTTAATTAGATAAGATATAGATCATCTAAGTGCTAAAGATAAGATAGACACCATGAAATTCTGTGACAATATGACACATTCCTTGATGTCCATTGTCAGCTTCCAGGAGATTACTACCCCATTTAGCAGCTGACTCATGATTAGTGTATAGCACCACTTTAGATTTATTATCTAATTGTTTGTACATGTAGTGTTCTCCCTGTGCATATAAACCCCCAGGTAGAACACTTAATGCCAGTGCTTTTCTCTCTCTCTCATCCTCATCTTAGAGTCTTCACAGACTTATAAGACAACTCTTTATTCTTCTTACTTGCCTTGTGTCTAGTCAACACATGTAAGGTTTATTGCCACATCTATATTTCAACAGGTTATGAGCCCTGCCTCCTCTAACCTTGTTTATTTATAATCTGAGTTCTGGTTGTTTTCAACACAGAATCTCTGCACACACACAGACCCATGGTCTTTAAAGTTTTATACATTGCCACTAGTGAGTGTACAATTAGCTGTTTCTATACAGCATTTAAGTTGTTTGTGAAAAGTACCAAAAGCACCTAGTAACTCAACTGTTTCCAGGGCAGCTTTAAGAAGGTATTTACAAGTTTATCCTCTAGTACCAGGTGAGAGAAACCTGGTAGCTGATGCCAACACTACCCTCACTCATTAGGAGTTTATTCTTGTTAAGGGACCTAACAACTGAGGATCAGGAGTTTCACTTAAGACTACTACTGACAAAGGTTACTGCTACGCATAAGGCTAATTGTGCTATACTAGAACTAGACTGGAAGACTGAGCCACTGCAACTGGCAGTGGTTTGAGAAAGTATACTGGTTGAAGCTTTGCTTCAGACTGAGACTGGAATAGACAACTGTGTTATAGCTTGGAGGGGGTTTTTTTTCTTTTCCTAACTATTCGTCATTGACCCTGCACTATACTACTAATTCCATCACTTGATGCTTCATCACCATCAAGTGTTTCATATCTATCACCTGTTACTTGTCTCCTGTCTTACTTACATCACGTTTCATGTCTACCATGTTTCATTTCTATCACTGATACAACACAGTGACATCTGTCAACTGTACATCACTGATTCAACTCAGTGTTTCATACTTATTAAACTCTATTTGTTTAACCTATTTAAGTAGCACTGCTTCCGCTACTGTAGTTTAGTTTTGTCCTCTTGTTCTCTACGTACACTTCATAGGGACAGTTCTCTTGTAATAGACTCAGTTGTCTATTCAAAGTCTCAGTCTTAGTCTGAAGCTCTGCTTCACCCAGTATATGCTCTCAAACCGCTATCAGATATAGCGGCTCAGTTTGCAGTCTAGTCTTAGTAGGACTATAGCGTGTATAAGTCCCAGTACCAGTTAAATAGTTGAACTCCTAATCCTAGTCGCTAGGTCCCTTAACATTAGGACAAAACTCCCCTAGGACCACTAGTGCCTAGTCACAAAAAACCACAGTGGCTACAGCAGTAGGATAACCAGCAGTAACCAGGTCTCAAGCAAGACAACTCCTTTGCTTCAACAAAGTCCACACCTATAACAGAAGCGAGAGAACTGACCAGTGGAATAACGGATCTTCTTGGCAATATTGTGCTGATTCAGTGTGCCCAAACAGGAAAAGAGATAAGACTATCCCTTCCCTAACAGCATCCCTAGCCCCTATCGAAAGTAGAGAAGATCGCCACTCAGTAGTACCCCCACTAGCAGAAAAACCTTCCCCAGTACCACCATACCTTACCCCTACTGCTGCATCATCTAGCAGGAGTGTAGTAGCTCCTACACTGCGGACATCTCCACTCCAGTTAACCACCACACCACTACCTAGTGAGTCAACAAACACCAGCCCCACCCTCAGAGCCAGTTTCTTCTCAGGAATCTTCAACTCACTGGAGCCAGTCAACCCACCAGTCACAACAGAAGAACAACACCCAGCTTCTGTTTCAACAGAATCTAAACCAGACCCATCGAGATCTCCAGTTGATCCTGTTCCAGAAGAAGAACCCACTGACAGACATCCAAACAACCTGGAAGACGGAGACTCAGAACCCAGCAATCAGGAAGACAAAGAAGATATGTCAGACAACAATAATGGAGCGGTGAACAAACCCAACCAGTTTGAAGGAGACAAGGGAAAGAGCAAGGAATTCCTAGACAAATTATACCTATACTTTGAGGGAAACTCTAAGAAGATCCAGACCGATAAGGATAAGGTTCAATGCGCTCTTTCCTACATCAAAGGACCTGCCCAGTTCTTTGTTCACACCATCATCACAGATGCACAGGAACCCATTTCTAATACCAAGAATGCGCCACTTAAGGGACTACCTAGCTGGGCTAACTTCAGAAAGTCTTTTATCCAGACCTTTGGAGTAGAAGATGACACCCAGGCAGCATTAAACGAGATCAGCAAGTGACCTGGGATAAATGTAG
The DNA here is from genome assembly GCF_000313525.1 of Fibroporia radiculosa. Lineage (NCBI taxonomy): Eukaryota > Fungi > Basidiomycota > Agaricomycetes > Polyporales > Fibroporiaceae > Fibroporia > Fibroporia radiculosa. Next base: position 374 of record NW_012133128.1, on the reverse strand, counting down.
AGGAAATGGTCTTCGATTCGTTACTACCCTTCAACCTCTCTTACAGGCCAGCGGGTTAAATGAACTAGGGCAAATCCAAGAACTCCAACGTCTCATCCCTCCTGCTCTTCTGATCAAGATTGCTGCTCAAACACTATTACCAGTCACTGCAATAGGATACCTGAACAGTGTCCAATCCATCTGTCAATCTATGATCGACATCTTTGGCGACAAACCTCTATTCATGACTTCTACCAATTGATCTTTCAGTTGCAACCATGGCAAATTTATACATTGCAACTGAGCAATTGAAACTGGAGAAGGACCATCCAAAAACGGATCATATAAGGATCAACGGATCAGACGTCTATCAGACAAGGATCACAAGGAACACA
>NW_012133127.1:3264-3328 GCF_000313525.1 Fibroporia radiculosa | reverse complement strand
GTATCAGTGATAGAAATGAAACATGATAGACATGAAACATGATGTAAGTAGGACAAGAGACAAG
>NW_012133127.1:2082-3024 GCF_000313525.1 Fibroporia radiculosa | reverse complement strand
AAAAAAAAAAAAAAAAAAAACCCCCCCCCCCCCTCCAAGCTGTAACATAGACAGTAAACAACATGTAGCGCGAGCGTAATTGTAGGCGTGGATTGTAGCGGAAGCATAGGACACCACCCGATGTTTGGGCAGACGTCAGTGGTCAGTACAGGGTATGTGACATAGCCAGGGGAGAAGAGTATGTGCACGGAAAATGAAGAGAATAGAATATGTACAGTACCAGTGCTAATGTGATGGGACTGCAGGGTCAGGCTCTGGCCATTCAATGTTAAGGGACCTGGAATGACTGGGGATCAGGTGTTTCACTTGAACTAAACTGAGCATCCTAAGGCTAGTGATGCTAAGTCCTATAGGTGTTACAGTCTCAAGGGGGGGTTCTCTTTTCTTTCTTACTATCTGTCATTAACCCTGTACTGTTAAGGGACCTGATGACTGAGGATCAGGAGTTCAGCTTAAGACTTATACTAAGACTTATATGTGTAAGACTGATGCATTACACTTGTACTAGACTTGTAGACTGAGCTGCTATAACTGATAGCAGTTTGAGAAAGTATACTGGTTGAAGCAAGGCTTCAGACTGAGACTGGAATAGACAACTGAGTCTATTACTAGAGATATCCCTATGGAGTGTATATAGAGAACAAGAGGACAAAACTCAAGTATAGTAGTGCAAGTCGTGCTCCTTAAATAGTAAGACACATAGAGTTTAATAAGTATGAAACACTGAGTTAGATCAGTGATATGTATGAAATGGTTTCACTGGGTTGTATCAGTGATGAAGACAAAACATGATATAAGTGTTAAGGGACCTGACGACTGAGGATCAGGAGTTCCACTTCAGACTACTACTGACAAAAGGTACTGCTACACGTAAGGCTGACACGCTATACTGGTACTAGACTTATAGACTGAGCCACTGTAACTGACAGTGGTTTGAGAGCG
>NW_012133127.1:0-1815 GCF_000313525.1 Fibroporia radiculosa | reverse complement strand
TAAAGTACAGTAGCGCAAGCAGTGCTACTTAAATAGAGTAAGGCAAATAGGGTTTAATAAGTATAAAACACTGAGTTGGATCAGTGATGTACATGAAACAGTTTCAATGGGTTGCATCAGTAATGAAGATGAAATGTGATAGAGGTGAAACATGATATAGGTGAAACATGATATAAGTGAAATGCAATGTATATGAAACACTGATGTAGGTGAAACACATCAAGTGATGGGATCAGTCATACAGTTACAGGGTCAACAACAAATAGTTAGGAAAAGAAAAAGAACCCCCTTCTGATGCTGTAACAGTCACCTGATTGACAACCTCGTCCAAGACCCTTCTAGCTGGTTCTATACTATTCCGTAGATACTCCAGCATGCATCTAATCTATATCTAATCCATGTCTGATAAGATAAGATAGGTGTGCGTTTATTCTGGAATATATTCAATAAACTGTGACAATCTGGCTGTTCAGGTAATCATCAGTTGAGCTACTGACTCAACACAAGGCAGAGTGTTTACATGTCAGGTATTCTTAGATAGCCAATGGTGTATTAGGAGCATCAGTCAAGCTAAGTGTTAGATGTACTACCAGTAGTGTTAGAAGTCTGGTCCCTCATGTATAAATACCAGAGCAATACAGCATAGATGTCAGAGTATCTCCTCTGACACTTGACCAAAACAAAACCCTAACCCCAACACTCACTTGTGATGTTGGAAGTTGACAGAGGCAGCTTTAGGTGGCTTGGTCTGTAGAGCAGTAAGCTTAGAGGATAAGTTGGCAAGTAGGAGACAGGTAGATGAGTATAACAAGTCTGCTGTCACAGAATTCTCATGGCGTCTATCTTATCTTGAGTTCTAGATGATCTATATCTTATCTATCTAGATATCTACCTAGATAAGGATAGCATAATGCATGGTGACATGTTACTAGTCAGGTGTCCAGCTTATTAGAAGCATGGCAAATGGGCTATCATACATTCACACAAGATTTCCCCATTTGTACTAGGGACACACATGGTTGTTCAGGTGATCATCATATATCAGACTGCCGACCAAATACATGGACAGGACAATGGTTCACATGCTAGGTATTCTTAGATAGCCAATAGCATATTATGAGCATCAGTCATCCTAGGTGTTAGGTGTACTACCAGTAGTATCCAGGGTCTGGTCCCACATATATAAATACCAGAGCAATACAGCATAGTACAGCAGTCTGATCTTATTCGATCACACACTGTCTACTTCACTCTACTCTCTCTCTGAGTTAACCACTCCCAAGACAAGCACCAGCTTACCTCTTGTCAACTACCAGAACTACACAAGTGAGTGCTGGGGTTAGAGTTAGGGTTAGGGTCAAGGGTGGTTAAGTTAGTAGCTCAACTGATGATCACCTGAATAGTCATATGTAGTTCTAGGTGTGATGGGGATATTCCCTTGTGATGGAGATTCCCCATAGCTTTTCCCAATTGATGAGACAACCACCTGACTAGTAATATGTCACCATCTAATTGTATACTTAAACAGGAAGATATCTAATCTAATTAGATATAGATCATCTTAGCACTGATAGGGCCATCTTGAGCACAAGTCAACACTCAAAGTGTTTGAAGTGTTCAACTTTGGGACAGTCTGTGATATCTCAAAAACATGTTTTGACCAAACTCTATTCTTTAACATTGTCAAAGAGTCGTGACCTTTTTCCAATCCAATTAGGAGCTTTTGAAGGGGGCCTTCTTCTAGGAACTCACCTTCAAGGGAAAATCTGTTAAGGGACCTAACGACTGAGGATCAGGAGTTCAACTGTTAACTGG
>NW_012133126.1:0-4153 GCF_000313525.1 Fibroporia radiculosa | reverse complement strand
AGTGGTTCTGTACATAGAACTTTGTAGGTGCGTTCACTATTCGTTCAACAAGAGACTGAGCCACTGCAACTGGCAGTGGTTTGAGAATGAATACTGGATGAAGCAACACTTCAGACTGAGACTGGAATAGACAACTGAGCCTATTACTGAAGATGTCTCTATAAAGGTATGGTAGGACAAGAGGACAAAACTAAAGTACAGTAGTGGAAGCAGTGCTACTTAAATAGGACAAAGCAAATAGAGTTTAAAAAGTATGAAATACTGAGCGGATCAGCGATGTACATGAAACATTTCACTGGGTTGTATCAGTGATGAAGATGAAACATGATAGAGATGAGACGTGATGTAAGTGAAACGTGATATAGATGAAACATGATAGATATGAAACACTGATGTAGGTGAAACACATCAGGTGATGGCATCAGTTGTACAGTTACAGGGTCAACAACAAATAGTTAGGAAAGAAAAGAGAACCTCCCCCTCAAAGCTGTAACAGCATCTCACTATTTGTTCAACATACATGTTGTGACAATTGAGGTAAGCCACATGGCTATCACTGAGACAACAATATTGAGTCATGATTAGGTTCCTATACCAAACACATTGATAATGCCAAGCCACAGGTGTGCCCCAAGTACATATATCACATGTCCCACACTCCAGTATACCTGTTATAATCTCTATAATTATGGCTCAGGACTGATGTGTGAATAGGATTATCCTTATGTAGTGGCTCTCCAAACCTCAGAGCTCTGATGCCTCCACATGACTCTGACAATCCTTTGCTACCTGTGCCTAGCCCCTGAAAGCGTGTCCCGTATTCCTATCCCTTTGTGGTGCGGACATTTTGCAGACGGTCTACACCCTGTAGGCACAAATGCCCTGGAGCTACTTCAGGTTAGCTATGCCATTGAGGCTAGACAACCACGTACTTTCGCCCCTTGCAACACTTCCGAGCACGCTGGTGTAACTGCGACAGGTATGAATTTTGACGTTGTTTGGTCCTGCCAGGCACAAGACGAAATGACTCGTTCTATAAGCGCTGACGCCAAATACGAGGCCAGAATACTGGGAACATTAAGCCGGCCATACACATGCAATATCATAGTGTTAGAATAGGATGCCTCCTATGCCCTCCAGACATGAAGAGAAAGCACTTCGCAGATGGATGTACGCTTTCTCCTTTGCTCGTTCGACAGTCACCAAACTTGACAGCTTTCAGAATCTATTTGATTGCGGCTTTTCTCTGACAGATTCCCGCCCAGGAAGGCGCATGTTCTCCGTGAATGTCGGCGGATGATTCTATCATACCTGTTGGAATGGCTATAAGGCAAGGTGGTTTATGTACCACTCTGCAGTCTCTTCATAGCCCGAGATTTTTCTCTTACGCTCGTTCGAGCTCTACAACACTCGTTTACCGCATACTACCTGTCATTTCCATCTTCATCTCGTTGAGAATCCCACGATGTCCAGTGGCCTTGTTCCTTACAACTTTACCTTCACAGACCAATCCCCCATTATTCGATTTTATCCGTATCGAGATGGACCTGTTGATACCCAGTGGAACGTATCGTATTCCGGGAGTTCGTTCGACGACTGGTCTTTTGACAACAATTTTGGAGTCGGGGTGAGTCACTGAATACGCTTTTTACTGCGGTTGAATTTCTCTCATTTGCTTAACTACATAGACAAGCTCGCACACAACGACATTCTCCGGTGCTTACCTGATTTTCGAATGGACTGGTACAGCTGTGTGGCTGTATGGAGAAGCCGAGCCGGGAACTTACTCTGTTTCGCTTGACGAAGCTTTGATGTTCCCCAATGAAAGCACGTTCAACAACGTGCTCTTCAATCAGACTGATCTGCAGTACGGGAAGCACAACCTCGTGTTCACAATCTGGGAGAATGAAGCCACAATCTACGGTGCAACTGTGACGACAGGCATGGGCGAAAGCGGGTGCGCAGTATTCTGTATCGCATTGTCTATGTTATCTAATAATTTGGTTCAGTACTGTCGTGCAGACGAAGAATATCAGTGCGGTTATTGACTCGTCGGAGCAGAACCCGTTCTTTATCACCGACGGCGACGATTGGTCAACTACCGTCTTGTATTTAAACCAGTCGGCTGCGGATCACTACGCCTGCATCACAACGTCTGTGCTCTACGCGGGGCTTACATTCTACGTCAACGAAAGTATCGCATTCGAAATGTATGGCAGCGGAGACTGGACTCAAGGACTATACACGGTCCAAGTATCACCTGAACTGCCGGAGACGGATGCGCAAGCATACCTGCCAGGCCCTAGCATTCAGTACAGCCCGCGATCGCACTGGTCTGATCTGGATGTACCGAAATTCTTGGCAACGGGTTTGGATAGAAACCACACCTATCGCGTCGACGTTACAAACTTGGGCGCAAATTTCAATTTGGGGTCAGTCGTGTTGTATGACGCAGTTCCTAGGTGAGCACTCTGTCGTACTCGGAGAGCTATTACTATACAGTGCTTTAGCGCCTCAGTAACGACTTCCTCAACCGCCGCAGGAACCACGAGTACTTCAAATGTCAATGCTTCCACCACTGTTAGAAGCTCGACAACGAGTGCTGGCGCCACTGGTTCGAATTCAGCTGGCTCTGACACTTCCACTTCTTCTGCCAACCGTTCAATGGGGACGAGTACGCTGACTGGAATGATTGTATGCTCCCAAGTTTATTCCCCATCGTAGTCTCTGACAGATCTCCAACAGGCTGGCTGTGTCGTCAGCGCTTTTCTCATGGTCCTTGGATCAGTATGTTGAGCGCAAAATGACAACCTACGGCGTGCCCCTAGCATAATTAGGGCTTCTAGACCGCCTGGATGCCTTGGACGACAAGTCGCGCAAAATCGAGAGCACATGCGATGGGCATCGGAGCTACTACTTACTTTCACTGGCATTCCTATCCTAGTATTTATGTCGCCAAATTTGCGACAGTCTGGACGTGCCCACATTTTGTGTCTACCAGACTGAGATAGTACATTTGCACGTTGTGTTTATAATACCAATTTCAGAGTTTGTCTTCTAGTGTGCAGCCGTGCTCCAACTCAAAACTACCGTTGAACAAGACAAGACACCCCTCAGCTCAACATAAGACTCTTCGACCGTCACTGTCGAACCTGTCGCACCATTCTACTCAAGATCAGCAGCCCCCCCCCGGGCCGATAAATTCGGAGACCCGTGAAGTGATTGTCAGACGACGGATATTATATCTCTTCGTGCTTGTGCTTTGTGGGCACTTACTGACGACTCTTGCCGTTGTATACCAATGATACTTCGGTCGGCGTGGCATTATTCCACCTTTCTGGACTTGTCGAAGGGACTACGGGTCTCATGACATTATTGTAACGTGCGTTTCATACTGAGAGGTCATGAAGGCCTTATAGCCTCGCGTTGACACTGTCGAACTGCGAAACGTAGCGTCCTGCCCTTTGTCCAATGTTTGCTTCAACTTGTGGATCGTAAATAGCACTCGGCAGATGCATCACCCATCTGGACAAGAAAGACTCTTCATTATATTAACGACGTGAAAAACAAGTTACTCTATATCGTATACTCATGAGGCGCCCCTCAAAAGAGGCTACTACTTTGCGTTATAATACAGACGTCAAAATCGGAAAGCAATGCGTAGGGTTAGAACAGAACGTGAGTCCGTGGATGTATGTACGTAGTTGAAGTTGAACCAACGTGCCAATCGTGATCACGCCGCGGTGCGCGACGGGTTCCGCGCGAGCGTGGCACCGGCGCGCTGGACTTGCATGCTGCTGAAGCGCTGCAGCTCCTCGGGCTTCATCGACACCTTTTGCCCGAAGCCCACTTTGCGGGCAGCGCGGCGGATGAACGACACACGGTTCGAATAGAGCGACTCGTTCACGGACGCCACGCGAGACTGTGTGCGAACGGCGGGGACGCCATCGGGATGCTGCTGCGCAGTCTGAGCGATCTCCGCAGTGCGCCGTGCACGAAGCTTCTTGATTACCGTTGCCTTCATGGCAAACTTGATCCAATCGAGGGGGATGAACCAGACAATGTCCTGTGAACATAGACCAGTCAGACACGGATACGTACCCTGGAGGAAAGAGGACGTACCCAGATCCAGACAATACCGACCCAGCGCGCA
>NW_012133125.1:515-3805 GCF_000313525.1 Fibroporia radiculosa | reverse complement strand
TATAGTACAGGGTCAACGACGAATAGTTAGGAAAAGAAAGAAACCCCCTCTTGAAGCTGTAACACTTATGATGCTGGTGATTTCAAGAGGTAAGCAAAGTGCTTGTCTTGGGAGTGGTTAACTCAGAGGAAGAGTTTGAGGGTAAGTAGACGATAGTAGATGAGTAAGAACAGTCTGTCTCTCTATGCTGGATTGCTCTGGTATTTTATACATGAGGGACCAGACCCCTAACACTACTGGTAGTACACCTAACACCTAGGATGACTGATGCTCACAATACACTATTGGCTATCTAAGAATACCTAGCGTGTAAACCATCATCCTGTCCTCGTGTCAGATCAGTAGTTCTACAATAATGATCACCTGAATGACTATGTGTGTTCCTAGTACAAATGGGGAAATCTCATGTGAATGTATGATAACCCATTTTTTATGCTTCTGATAAGCTGAACACCTGACTAGTAACATGTCACCATGCATCATGCTATCCTTATCTAGGTAGATATCTGGTTAGATAAGATATAGATCATCTAGATGCTAAAAAGATAAGATAGATGCGAAATTCTGTGACATTACCCCCTCTTCAAGACTGAGACTCCGGTGAAGAAGATAAGCCAGTGGACTCAAATCCACTGTCTCCTCATTGGGTGTAATCTAATACCCCCCATTGTGCCTTGGTCAAAGTGATTTGTTCTATCACTAGTTGTGCTATACAATTGTCTGGATGTACTGCAAATGGAAGTTTGCTGTTGTTCACAAGCAACACTTTTATTTTGCCTCTGTAATCCCAATCTATAACTCCAGCCGCGACATCAATCCCTTTGACAGCAAGTCTACTTCGAGGTGTGACATATCCATAGCTGCAAAGAGAAATCACACATTTGAGTCTAGTTCTGACTAAACTCCTGGTTCCTGGTTCAATGATAAGTTCATCTGCAGCTGCCAGATCAAATCCCACTGCATGCTCTGAGCCTTGCTTGGGAAGAAACACAAATTCCTTGGTCTTTTCAAAGATAAGTGGTTTGGGTTGGAGATGTCTATATCCCCAATCTTCACTATCTTCATCATATATGTTGATCCCTTCTCGTTGAAATAATATTTCATCTGAGCAATCATCAACATTTGATACAGGTTGAGGTACTTTTGGATGTTTCTTATGAAATTCATTGACCAGTTTCTGAACTTTTTTGAGTGCCTTGGGTGGTTCCCAAGTGTCATCTGACTCTGTGTATCCCTTCCAGCATACTTGATACATAATTTTGTTATTATTATTGAGTCTGGCATTGACTATCTTCTCAACTTCATATTCAGTTTGACCTCTAACTACAACTGGAGGTGGAGGTTTCTGCTTTCATCCGGGAATTTTGTCTTCATTGAAGACATGTAGATGGGACAAGTGGAACACTGGATATACTCTGTAAGACTTAGGAAGTTGTAGTCTAAATGTAACTGGCCCCAATTGTTCCACTATCTCAAATGGTCTGTAGCATCTTGGCAAGAGTTTTTGGTTATATGTCTGTAGCTTTAGATCCAAAGCATCCAAAAGACATTTATCACTGACTTTGAATGTAACTTTGGTAACATTTTTGTTGTAGTACCATTTCATTCTCTCTGCTGCCAATACTAACACTGCTTTTGCTTGCTCCTGCACTTTGTACCTTGACTTTACGTAGTCATTGAGTTCAGGGTGTTTTGCAGCCTGTAACTTGGTGGGTAACATTTTCAGATGAAATCCTAACTCTATCATAAATGGAGAAGCTTTAATACTTTCATGTGCTTGATTGTTATAAGCAAATTCTGCTGCTGGCAGATAACTTGCCCAATCATATAATCTACTACTGCAGTAGATCTGAAGGTATGTTTCCAAGCTTTGATTTACTTGTTCAGTTTGACCATCCGTCTGTGGATGATATACAGTTGACATTGCTAATTTGATTCCTAGTAGCTTGCACCACTCCTGGAATAGCTTTGAAGAGAATTGTGTTCCCCAATCTGAAATGATTTTCTCTGGAAGTCCGTGTAATGTCTAAATCCATTGGTACATTAGTAACGTGAGATCCTTTATTGAGAATTCTTTTGTGATTGGTAGGAAATGTGCTCTCTTCATAAATTGATCAACTATCATGCATATTGAATTATAGTCTTCTGAGATGGGTAGATCTGTGATTTGGTCTACTGAAATTGTTTCCCATGGTTGTTCAGGAATCTCATTTGGTTGTAAAGGGCCCTGGTGTAATTATGTAACATTTTTGCCCTTTGGCATGTTTCACAACCAGCGACATATTTCTTTACATAAACCGACATTCCTGGCCATCAATAGTTCCTGGAGAGTAGTTCATACATCTTCCATCTACCAGGGTGTCCCGCTGCTATCAGGTCATGATGCAGATTGGTGATGACTCTACAAATTTCATCATTTTTTGGTACATATACCTTTCCTTGGCATAACAGTAAGCCTGAATCATCTTCAAGATTCCATTGTTCAAGTCCTTTTGAGAACTTGTGTGGTCCCTTAATCATCAAATCATGATATGTCTTCATGATTTCATTGTTCTTCAGTGCATTGCGTATCTTTTGGAGCACCTCTTTATCATTCACTAAGGAATTGTGGTCTGGTTGTAATGTGTGCAATGTGAAATATTCTTGTTTCAGCATTGTTTTGTCATGATTATCAAGCTCCACCCCCTCTTCATGATCTGGCCTCCTGGACAGTGCATCTGCACGTTTCATCTGTTGACCAGGCTTATGGGTAAGGATGAAATTGAACCTTGTGAGGAACAATGACCATCTAGCCTGTCATCTTGTCAACTTCTGCACTTGACAAAAATAAGTCAAATTTTGGTGATCAGTCCAAATATCTACTTGAGAAGGACTCCCTTCCAAGTATTGTCTTCATTCACTGAGCGCACAAATTATAGCTAAGACTTCTTTGTTGTAGATCTCATAATTCCTTTTGTGCTCGTTTAGTAACTTAGATATGAAGGACACTGGATGCCATCTACCATCCTTGTCTTTCTGTTCGAGAACTGCTCCTGTTGCAAAGTCCAACGCATCAACTTCTATTCTGAAAGGATTTTCTGAATCTGCAATTTTTAATATGGGAGCAGATGTTAAGGGACCTAACAACTGAGGATCAGGAGTTCAACTGTAAACTGGTACTAGGACTTATACACGCTATAGTCCTACACTGATATTAGAGTTGCAAACTGAGCCGCTATATCTGATAGCAGTTTGAGAGTGTATATTGGTTGAAGTGGAGCTTCAGACTAGGACTGAGACTTGAGTAGATG
>NW_012133125.1:0-238 GCF_000313525.1 Fibroporia radiculosa | reverse complement strand
GAAACACTGAGTTAGATCAGTGATATACATGAAACAGGTTTCACTGGGTTATATCAGTGATGGTGATGAAACATGATAGAGATGGAATGTGATGTAAGTAAATCATGATATAGGTGAAACGTGATAGATATGGAACACTTGACGTAGGTGAAACATATCAAGTGATGGGATCAGTCATACAGTTACAGTGTTACAGTCTTATGGGGGGGTTCCTTTTCCTTGTCTGACTATTTGTCGT
>NW_012133124.1:2149-3390 GCF_000313525.1 Fibroporia radiculosa | reverse complement strand
GGGTTGGTCTTGGGTCTAGGGTTGGAGTCACTGCGGGTCATCGCGTGACAGGATGCCATCGTCCATCAGATTGTTTCTGTGATAGAATACCGCCAGAGGCTTTCAAAGGAGCATCTGACTCTATTCAGAAAGGCTTAGTAACATCTGGTTGAACTAAGAGCAGCCATGTCTTGAAACATTCCTTGAGTTGATTGATGGCTTTGTCGTGATCATCTGTCCAACTCCATTTGACACCTTTCACTAGAAGATCAAATAGTGGTTGTGCAACTTTGGAATATCCTGGTATGAATTGTTGGTAGAAATTTGCAAACCCTAGGACCTGTTGCGGTGCCTTGATGCTGTCAATCTTTGGCCAATTGAGTACTGCTGCTATCTTATCTTCTGCCATGCCAGTTTGTCCTGGTCACAGAATGAATCCCAGGAATTCAACTTCTGACACATCAAAGAAGCACTTTTTGGGTTTGAGGAATAGATCTGATTCTTTCAGCCATTGGAGAACTATTTGTGTGCATTGTCAATGTTCCATGTGGTTGGTAGAGTAGATGAGAATGTTATCAATGTAGATTACAAGCCATCCTTCCAGTAACAGGTCTGCAAAGATACCATCCATCATAGCTTGGAACGTTGGTGGGGAATTTGTCATTTCAAAGAACATGACTGTTGGTTCGAATAATCCTCGTGGAGCAATAAAGGCTCCCTTCCATTTATCCCCTTCTTTGATACATACATTGTTGTATCCTGCATGTAGGTCAAGTTTGGTAAACATGGTTGGTTTGGCAGAAGTGACACAATCTAATAGATCTTCTACTCGTGGAATAGGGTAAGCATTTTTGATAGTGGCATCATTTAGTTTCCTATAATCTTGACATGGACATAGATCTCCTGATTTCTTATTGACAAAGAAGAAAGGTGATGCCATGGGAAACTTTGATAGACAAATTATCCTTTCTGTAGGTTTTCCTTGATGAAGGTATCTGTTAAGGGACCTGACAACTGAGGATCAGGAGTTCAACTGCTAACCAGTAGAAGGACTAAATACACGCTATAGTCTCTCACGACTGATACTAGACTTGTAAACTGAGCCGCTATATCTGATAGCGGTTTGAGAATGTATACCGTTGAAAGCAAAGCTTCAGACTGAGACTGAATAGACAACTGAGTCTATTACTGAAGACGTCCCTATGAAGTGTACATAGGGAATAAGAGGACAAAACTAAGGTACAGTAGCGCAAGCAGTGCTA
>NW_012133124.1:0-2138 GCF_000313525.1 Fibroporia radiculosa | reverse complement strand
AAGGTGAATAGAGTTTAATAAGTATGAAACACTGAGTTGGATCAGTGATAGATATGAAACAAGTTTCACTGGGTTGTATCAGTGATGAAGATGAAACGAGACAGAGATGAAATGAGATGTAAGTGAAACATGATATAAGTGAAATGCAATAGATATGAAATGCTGATGTAGGTGAAACACATCAAGTGATGGGATCAGTCATACAGTTACAGGGTCAACGACGAATAGTTAGGAAAAGAACAAAGAGCCCCCCTCCCTCTAATACTGTAACAGTATCCAACTCTTTGAGTTTTGCTGGCGATAGCAGATAAACTTTTCCATATTGGGGTTTGAAGTTTGCTTCCAGATCAATTGTATGATCCCAGGGTTTTTGTTCTGGTAGATGTTTGGCTGTACTTTTGTTGAATACAGACAGGAATACTTTCAAGTATTCTGAGATGTTACTAGCAATGGTTGTTACAGCTTCAGGAGGGGGGCTTTCTTTCTTTTCCTAACTATTTGTCATTGACCCTGTACCATACAACTGATCCCATCAGTCTGATGTGTTTCATCTACATCAGTGTTTCATATCTATCATGTTTCACCTACATCATGCTTTACTTACATCATGTTTCACCTTTATCACGTTTCATCCTCATCACTGATACAACCCAGTGAAACCTGTTTCATGTACATCACTGATCTAACTCAGTGTTTCATACTCATTAAACTCTATTTGCTTTGCCTATTCAAGTAGCACTGCTTCCGCTACTGTACTTTAGTTTTGTCCTCTTGTTACCTACGTACCTTCATAGGGACAATCCAGTAATAGACACAGTTGTCGATTCCAGTCTTCAGTCTGAAGCTTGGCTTCAACCAGTATACACTCTCAAACCGCTATCAGACATAGCAGCTCAGCTTGCCACTCTAGTACCAGTGTAGGACTATAGTGTATATTAGTCCTAGTACCAGTTAACAGTCGAACTCCTGATCCTCAGTCGTTAGGTCCCTTAACAATGATTTTGATTGCTCATAGGAGTTGGTCCCAACAAAAACGCATTTGTCCTGTGACCCAATTGATTACTGGGTTGAAGTGTTTGAACCATGAGAGACCTAGAATGATTGGATTTCTGTCTAGTACTGTCGCATAGGCTTCGATCTTCATTGGTTGTCTGGATGAGAATATGGTGAAGAAGACTTTGTGTTTGATGTCCGCGGCTTTATTTGGTGAGCCGTCAACATTAAACACTGGTCTGGGTGTAATGCTCTGGTGTTGGGGACCATGATCTTTAGCAAACTGGATGTTGATGTAATTTTCTATTACTCCTATGTCAAGCAATGCCTCAGTTGTGATGGTTTTGGCATAGGTTTTCAATGTACAGGGCAAATAAATAGATTGATGAGCTAATCTTGCCTGATATAAATAATTCCTAGTACCATTACTTTGACTTGATATCATGGCAGTCAAAGACTTCAAAAATTCTTCTCAGAGGAAATAGTTTGAATGTATTCTTTGGCTATCCCTGTTAAGGGACCTAACAACTGAGGATCAGGAGTTCAACTGTTAACTGGTACTGGGACTTATACACGCTATTGTCCTACACTGATAATAGACTTGTGACCTGAGCCGCTATAGCTGATAGCAGTTTGAGAGCATATACTGGTTGAAGCAAAGCTTCAGACTGAAACTGAGACTTGAATAGACAACTAAGTCTATTACTAAGGGACACTGTCCCTATGAAGTGTATGTAGGGAACAAGAGGACAAAACTAAAGTACAGTGGCGCAAGTAGTGGGCCTTAAATAGGACAAGGCAAATAGAGTTTAATAAGTATGAAACACTGAGTTAGATTAGTGATGTGTATGAAACAGGTTTCACTGGGTTGTATCAGTGATGAGGATGAAACATGATAGAGATGAAACATGATGTGAGTGAAACAAAATATAGGTGAAGTGCAATAGATATGAAACACTGATGTAGATGAATGTCATGCGATGACCCGCAGTGACTCTACCCTGAAACCAAACCTAACCCTAAAACCCTACTTGTACTCATTATCAGATAGTTTCTCTGAGTAATGGCTTGAGGGCAGTTTACTAGTAGAGGGCACACACTGAGTTAGAGCAGGTGAATGACTATAACTAGTCTGGCCCTATCTG
>NW_012133123.1:0-16993 GCF_000313525.1 Fibroporia radiculosa | reverse complement strand
TGATCATCACATATCAGACTGCTGACCGAACACATGGTGATGACTCACACGTTAGGTATTCTTAGATAGCCAGTAGCGTATTGCGAGCATCAGTCATCCTAAGGTGTTAGGTGTACTACCAGTGTTATCCGGGGTCTGGTCCCACATGTATAAATACCAGAGCAATACAGCGTAGCACAGCAGTCTGATCTATTTGTTAGATCATACACTGTCTACTTACTCTCAACTCTCTCTCTGAGTTAGCCACTCCCAAGTACTAAGCTCCGCTTATTACCTTGCAACTTCCATTATCACATCAAGGAGTACTGGGGTTAGAGATTAGGGTTAGGGTCAAGGGCAGAACCTTGACAACCAGGGGTCTTGTCTTATAGTATTAGGGGGGCTTACCCTACATGTATATAAGCCAGTAGGTCTGCGTCAGTTAGGACCAGACTAGTTATAGTCATTCACTTGCTTCAGTCATAGCCATCCTCCACAGTAAACCACCCTCAAGCTCTTTACTCAGAAAACTGTCAGACAGTGAGTAGTGTTAGGGTTAGGTTTAGGCTCTAGGGTGCAGTCACGGCAAGTCATTGTGTGACAGGATATTCCATAGCCTTTCCCCATTGATAGGCTAACCACCTGACTAGTAACATGTCACTATCCATTATACTATCCTTATCTAGTGAGATATCTAATTGGATGAGATATAGATCATCTAAATGCTGAGATAAGATAGACACTATGAACTTGTGTGACACTAAGGAGTGGCTGAGGAGTGGGATAGGGACAGAAGGGGTATAAGGAGGACTGTTTGCTGTAACACTAGTAGGAACTGTAACTAAATAATGAATTGAATGACTACTTTATCTGCCTGCACCTGACTGTGAAAACTTCATCTTGCTGCAATCAAAATGCCAATATATCATCATAATGGTAAGCAATTGATTTTTCAATACATTTTGGGAAGCTTATTTACATTTGTACACCATACAGCATGCCAATTGTAAATGCTGGTGTTGTATTTTCAAAACCATACAGCCTGTAGATTCAACTAATAATTTGCAATCCAGTATGACAAGTAATACTGGCAAGGTTTATATTCACTTGTAATTAAATAAGTACAGTCCTGGTTTTTGCTAATGTTGAATATCATTGGAGTGGTAAGCACTCCTGGCCATCAGACCTTAAATTGCTCCATCACTGAGGAAGTAACATCAGCACTTGGTCCGACATTAGCATCCCCCATCATGTCAGCTTCCTTTCGAAATGCAACCAAGGTCAGATATCTCAACGTCGCGTTGACTCTTAGCGGATTGAACCAACAGCATCTCAGCACTAGCGCAAGAACTGCTCCAAGTGGCCGAATGTCCATATCTGTTTTGGTTGGTGCAAGTGCAAGCTTCCCTCACATACTGATTTTATGCATCCGACCTCAAGTCACTTGACTCCACCATGCTTCGAGGGCTGTAGTCAATCCGCTCGCCATGCGCTGCATCAACGACAGCCGAGCAGCTCTCCAGACTGCGGGGTCACGCGATGCAAGCAAAGCATACCGCACATTGATCAAGTGATGCTCATCGTGACACAGCGTTGAACCGAAGAATGGTCTGAGAACCGAGGTCTGTTCGCGCTATATATCAGAGTGACGAGGTGTGGACGAGCTTGTTGTTGGGCTCACCCACCTGTCCATTGCCGTCGAACGTTCCCACTGAGGACCGTATACGATCTGCCCGTGTGTGGGCCTCGTCTTCTCCGCGTGGAATCTTCGGACGCATTTGCCTGAGCGACCTTCCTGTTGAAAACCGCGCCTCTCCCTCACGTCTAACCTTCCACCTGTCTGCCAACGCCTCTCACGCCCTCCATCGCTGGAGCGACGCAAAATGACTTTCCTGTTTGCACATCGCCCCTCCTGGCTGTTGCTATCATTCTTCTTAATCCTCTGGAGCTGGACAAAGGGATCACGTCAGGATGGACGCGGGAGTCTTTTCGGGTTCGGCGTCGAGGCGCAGTTGTCCGGGCTCAGCCAGTGTGCATCTCGCTGTACATCCGTGGCCTCGACCAACGTGGGCTGCATGCCTCTGTGAGTATCATTTTGCTCATCATGCCACTCACACCACTGACAGCACACCCGCCAACTCTCTCCGCTTTCCGCCTCTCCTATCGTTATTCGCGCATCCCCAGTGATATGGAATGCGCGTGTGCCGCGCCATCTTTCTTGTCTGACGCTCAGTCGTGCATGGCCGCCAACTGTACCTCGTCAGGCGAGCAGTCCGGAATGCAGATTCTCGACGGGGTGTGCGTCGGATCTGGTGAGTATTCCGCTAAGGTCGTCCGTTTGCTAGCAATGTCTTGTTGCTACGAGACCGTTTCTGGCCTCCGTATTGGGTGGAAAACTGCGGGGACTTGTGGCAGCGCCTGCGGATTCCTGTGAGGCCCATTTCTGGTAGCGCGCGCTACTTGGACAAGCTGCTTGTTCCTAGCTGGGTTTGTTGGCACTACAAGAAAGCTCGTACGGGGACTCGAAGGGGATAGCTCGTCGTGACGGAACCAGTATCCGCCGACACACCGGTCCTGTATCCGAATTGCCCGCTGCCAGGGATCTGTTGGACCTCGGTTTAGTGAGCCGATGATACGCGGAATTCAATTCTACCACGCTCAGCGCGAATGCCCGGGGAGACGCATGTAGCGTCTCCTCTCTTGATAGGGCTTGCTTGCCCCCCTTCCGTTAATTCACTGTCTCGGAACTCCCGCAATGATGCCAACGGGTACTGATGGGCATGCTCTTTCATTCACAGCGAGTACAACACCAACGACATCCTCAGGGACGGTGACGTCAACCGCAAACGGCAATTCGTCAACTGTATCTCTTCCCAGTTCTTGTAAGTGTTTAGGTTGAAGGAAAGTGGTATGACAAGTGGCTGAACTCGTACGATCTAGCACCTCCGTCTGGAAGCGTCTCGCCGTCGACGAGTGGGTCCGGGAACAGCACTGCGACGACCTCAAACGCAACGTCGACCGCGACTGTGTTAACAACCGCGACTAACATGTCTGCATCCGCCACTTCTGCTGGGACGTCGACCACAACGACTTCAGTAGCACCAGGGTCACAGCCCGGTACTACATCCTCGACAGCAACATCGACAAGCGCTGTGACAAGCAGCGGAACGAGTTCGAGTACATCCTCCTCCGCCTCGTCGAGCGAGACATTGACGTCTAGTGCTTCCTCGGCCTCATCTGGGACGACGACAAGCCCCTCACCGTCGTCGTCGCTTGTGATGGTGACGAGTTCGATAGCAACGTCGAGCAGATCCAGTGCGCCGAGTATGCGAGGATCAATTAATCATATTCCGACGGTGGCCGCCGTGCTGGTGACAGTCCTGGCGCTAGCCGTGGCAGGACCGTGAACCATTTGATTCCCGCGTCAGGAATAAGTTTTATGATAGTCGATCGCAGTGGGCCACTGGACTTGGGAAAAGACTCCTGCGGACATGTCATGTGCAGATTACTGCCAGTGTGTGTTGCTGTACCCGCCTCCAAGTGTTCCTGCACATGTGCTTTACAGATCAGTGGTTGTGGGGCGGTGATTTTGGTGTAAATGCTGTCAGGCTGCACTGCTAGAGCGGTAGCTGAAATCTACTTGTCTTGCATATATTGCCAACGTTGTGTCTGACCTCTGCTCCCGCGCCCGGCTGTGACTCGGAGCGGCAGTGAAGACGAATTCGATCTCTGCAACAGGGGCAATTAAGCCGGATTAATCGAGATTGGTTGATTAATTACCGAAGCCGGCCGCGGCAAGGCCAGGCATTCATCCCGATCGGGCATGGTTTGGGCGGACGGCATCCGGCTGGGTGAGGCGACGCCCTGCGACGCCCTGTCCGGTATCGGCGGAGGTCCTCCACTGGCTGTCACGTTCGGCGCGTGACAGCAGCAGAAGACGCGCGCAAAGCACCGGATGCGGGCAGGCGCACGGCCGCACGTCGACGTGCGGTGAGGCGGCTGCATCGTGTGTGTCGGACGGGAAAGTAGCTAGCAGGCGGTGTGACGGGAGCGTGACAAATCAGTGACAGGCTGACAGGAGCGCAGGAGCGTGACGGGGTGACATGATGCTGCCAAAGAACAAGGGCGGCTGAGCAAGCAACCGACGCCTCTTGACAGTCTCTCTACGACGCCCTCAGGCGACGGCCTCCCGCTTTCCCCCTTCCTCTCGCCTCGCTGACCTCTACCGTCCATCTTCGTGTCGACAGCGCACACTTCTAGCCCCATATCTGGTCTACGTTCTCTGTCGACGCCTCGCGCTGCACTTGCACTTTCGCATCGCCTCGTATTCAGCCCACCAGCCACGTCAACTTTGCGCCACTTCTACATTGTGCACTGAGCTGGAGCCGCCGCAGCTGCGCCCGGGATGGGTAACTGCGTTTCGGCCCAGGACCGGGAGGCGACCCAACGCTCCCAGGAGATCGACAAACAAATTGAGGAGGACTCGCGGAAGTTTAAGAAGGAATGCAAGATCCTGTTGCTTGGTCCGTCCAGGTCCTTTCCCTACCTACTGGCTTTTAATAATTCCACGCATCTAGGCTCAGGAGAGTCTGGGAAATCCACGATCGTCAAGCAGATGAAGATCATTCACCAGAATGGTTTCACAGAGACCGAGCTCCTGGGCTACCGCACTATTATATACCGCAATCTACTCGAATCCGCACACAACATCATCCTCGCCATGCGCAAGATTGGCGTCGACTGTGAGTTGCAGGAGAATCGCGCGCGAATAGACAGCATTCTCGACTATGAGGTCCTGGCAGACCCCGACTTTGACTTTTCTGAGGAGATGGCGAGGGCGATTTACGAGCTGTGGCAGGACCCCATCATTATTACTATCATGGACCACAGTAGCGAGTTCTATCTTATGGACAGCGCAAGCTAGTGCGTTTGGTCCCACACCTTTCGAGCGTTAATTCTCACTGCCTACCTTTACACAGCTTTTTCACAGAGGCTTTACGAATAGGGACGCGAGATTACGTGCCGACTGAGACGGACGTTCTCAGAGCCCGTGCCAAGAGTACGGGCATCACAGAGACGCGATTTAGTCTTGGTCCATTATCGTGAGTGCATACATCGCATACAGCTCGTCTTCTTGCTCAATCAATCTGACATCACAGAATACACATGTTTGACGTCGGTGGCCAACGATCAGAGAGGAAAAAATGGATACACTGTTTCGAGAGTGTAACGAGTATCATCTTCTGTACGGCGCTAAGCGAGTACGACCAAGTTCTCTTGGAAGAACGGAGTCAGGTATGTCGTCTTTGGATCAAATTTCGGTACATGTATTCAAAGTATCATACAGAATAGAATGAAGGAATCTCTCGTTCTGTTCGACTCAGTGATAAACTCACGGTGGTTCCTGCGCACATCAATTATCTTATTCTTGAACAAGATCGATGTGTTCAAGAGTAAACTACCGAAAGTTCCTCTGGAGAAGTACTTCCCCGAGTATACTGGCGGTCCCGACATCAACAAGGCTGCAAAGTATATTCTATGGAGATTTATGCAGGCTAACCGTGCGCGACTGAGCGTATATCCACAGTGCGTCATTCGTCTTCGGACAGGTGATTTATTTGGTGGCTGACCCATGATTATTTGTATGCAATAGTCTGACGCAGGCGACAGATACGACCAACATCCGCTTAGTGTTCGCAGCAGTCAAAGAGACGATTTTGCAAAACGCTCTCAAAGATTCTGGGATCTTGTAGCTTGCTGAAGTTGTTCTGTATATACGTTTGGTCGTATCGTTGGTGGGTTGATTCCTGCGCGAACCAACTAGTGGAGTGACATAGGTTCTCTCAGGTTGTCTTTTCTCGTCTCTTTGTACGCAAGCATCTCAACGCTTCATCTCATCGGAATTTTCCATATTCAAATGATCACGACATCACCACGTCCTAGTCATATGTCGTCTCGTATCTGCTCTCTCGCTCTCCCATCTTACGGTCAAGGTCATCACACTATCTTATTCCCCTCGCTCATATTGCGACAGCAATCATCCACGTTTCAATCTATCACTGCTACCCTCAATCTCGCTACCTCCGGTCATCGGCCATTCCCATCCCCCGGCGCCTCCATTCCTGAAAGGCGCAGCGTGTGGACAGTTGCTGCACCACGGAAGCCACTGCAATACCCACACTAACCTGGCATCGCCTGGACCCGCTTTACAGGGGCGCAGCCTTTTGGGTACGGTTCCGTCAGCAGTCTGTTGATAGTGCTGTACGACCCATGTGCAGCGTGGTCCAAGGCGCGCTGTGGATGACACTTGCGTGATTATACCTGGCCATCGGCTCCGCGTAATTCCCTGGCAGGGCCGATTCCGCCTGCGCCCTTGTCACCCTCGGCATCAGGTACTTGCGTACCAAATCGCTGTGGTCTCCATTCAGCAGTGTCTATCCCTCCCTCACCCAACTTGGTGATCACTTCTACATTCCCTCGGCACGTCGCGAATGGCGCATATCTCCCCGGTTGCCTACTGACTTCGTTACTGGTACCATTGATCAGTGCGGTCGAGCGGCCTGTCCCCCCCTCCATCCCTCTTCATACCATGTGAGCTTCCTCCCCCCTGGCGACCATTCGTTTCCGTCGTCCGCATATTGCATCTTCGCCTTCGGGACTTGACAGATGCGGGGAGTTTTCGGCACGGATGTCGCTTAGGTTGGCAATCTGCTACGCGTAAACGGGTGTCGCTACCTCGTCGCGGATCTTGCGAAGGTAGCGACTATAGGGTGGGTGCGATGTTTTACATTACTGATTACCTGTTTGTCTGTATTTTAGCCCATTTAGCGGGCACATACAGTGAGCTTAATCTGCGGCCTTGTATATATCGTGACGGCACCTGACGGCCACAAACCCGCTTTCTACCATCCTACATTTCTCCCGCATTCGAATACCAATCCCTTGATCCTTTCCCGCCCATGTCCTGTGTCGTCACTCCTCCTGGAACACCATCTTCATCTCTCGTCGCTGGTTGCTCTTTCTATGGTTTCGAGCCTACATTCTCTACCTTTATCCTTGTTTTATGGCCTACTTTGCACATCCGGAAGTGTACTTTTACCGTAGAGTGTTTGATAGTGCAACCAGAGGGGCCATAATGGACTTGGAACGCGGGGGAGCTGGTATGTGAGTAGCTTGTAAGATACTTTTCTTGAGTTGTTTGGCCACAGCTAGCGGTAGTCCAGTGGCATCCGTGAACTGCGGCAGCGGAGGTTGTCAAGCTACAATACGCCACGTCTGTAGGCACAGCGGTTTCCAGTATCCCTCACGCAGTACGTTTCAATCGGTGAAATCTCTGATTTGTAGGACTCACCTATTCTTTTTATTCTCCCCTTGAAGTACTGCCGCGTTGTAGTTCAAGCACATCAGCCAACTGCTTTACGATGTATCCATAAATATTCCTCAGATGAACAATTTTGCATGTATCTCAGTATTGTGAAAAGAACGCTGCAACACACCTACCACTAACCCTTCTGGAAGTGCAGTTTTGATGTTCAACGCCTCTAGCGTATGTACTATCTATCTAACTTGTCTGCATCCGAACATTCTTTGCAGGTCACAAGTCTCGGTCCTAAGTGCCCGAGAACTCACTGCTCGTGTCCGAGTCTCCTTCACATTCTTCGGAGACGAAGCGAATTTGATCATGGTTCATTCCATGGTATCAGTCTTTCAGGACTGCCGGGAATGTGTTGAGATACTGAGCCCGTGAGAGACGGAACGGCAACCATGTACGTAGTATTGTCGTGGTAGTCTGTAGTATTGTAGGTAAGTGAAGCTAAAGCTCAAGCATGTGATCAAGTCCAACTGCAGTGGTTTACGGAAGCAGCGCTGCGGAGGATACAATCCTTTGCACCGGTACACGGAATAAATTGCCTGTTGCGGCGCCTTCATCGGTTGTCCCCCTCTAGCCCCATCATCTGCCATTCCAGCTGCACATCTTCATACATTTTCCGAATCAGATCGGCATGCCGGTCTGATCTTGCTGTGAACTTCGCCCCGTAAAGCTTTGGTCCTGTGATTATACCATCACACCAGTTTGCCTCATCTGTGATGTCTGGAACGACTGTCTTCCCCGTCTTCGGATCCAATAAAGCAGAGATATTGAATCCCCAGATAAGACGCGAGAGCGTAATGAACAGCGAAGCTTCGGCGATATAGCTGCCTTGGCAAAAACGTCTACCCCAGCCAAACGCATAGCTGCAAACCAATTTAAACATCTAAACCCAAAATATAAGAAGGGGCCTCAACTGAGAGCGATGGAGCGCATCAGGACCTCCACCCCATTTTGTGGGATCTCCCTCTGTGTAAAACCGCTCAGGTTTGAACACCATTGGGTCTGGGAAGCGAATAGGATCCATATGGATTGCCCATACATTGCCGATCACCGTAGATCCTTTTGGAATAAAATGCCCCTCGTAGACGTCGTCTTCCTCCACTTTATGCGGTATGCCTACGAAGCAACAGCCAGCAATATTGGTCACCGAAGTATTGATGAATAAGAGTTAATTGAATCACCCATGATAGCCGGAGGACGACATCTAAGCGTCTCCTTGATACAGGCAATTAGGTACGGCAGCTTTTCCTCGTCTTCAAAAGTGGGCAACCTGGAAGAACCCACCACTGCATTGATTTCCTCCTGCACGCGATGGAGAACGTGGGGATAACTGAGCATAAATAACAAAAAGGACTGAATGGTGCTGGCCGTAGTGTCAGAGCCTGCTTCAAGGATACCACCAGCAGCATATGCGACGAGTCTGTCGCACATCCAACCATCGTCGGTTAAGCCATTCCCAGTCGCGTCATCATGGCCAGCTTCTGCCCGTGCGCGTAGATATGAGTCGACAAAGCCTGATCGGACAACTCCATTTCGTAGAGCGTCCCTCGCGCTAGAGAGAAAACCACCCCACAGTTCCATTTCCCTATGCGTTTAACACATTTAGGAGGCTGATAAAATACAGTAGGATATGGACTTGCCATAGATGCATTTTTTGGGCGTGCACTCTCCAGGGCGCAAGGAAATCAGGAAGAGCGCGGAGGATAGGGAAAACGTCCGCACTGTTGGTGTACAAGGTCAATATCACCATCAGTGTAAGAAAGTGGTTTTATGCGTACAGATAAGCCCCTGGTTCCGCCATCTTTGCGATATTGTTAAGGACGTCATAGATTTTATGCCTGCTGCGGTCAGTATTACATGTTTGAGAACTGGAAATTCCCCGCTCACAGTTGGGGATTATCTCGAAGCTGATGAACCCGCTGTCCATACATTATGTACAGAACGACACTTGTAGTCTTAATCACGGTATGGTTAGACATTGCGTCGCCGGTATCAGTGGCATAAGACTAATAGACTCACATATCTCCGAACGAAAGCAAACCAGTGGTGATCCAAAATCATATCATGCAACCCTTCAACGGCACTTCCGAGTGATGTTTGATCTCCATATTGGAGTAAATCATGGAGCAAAACCCGAGACTCCAGTTCTTGAATTTTTCGAGCGCGCCTTGACGGATTAAGACCTATCGCACCTTGAAGGCACTTGCGCATTGTCTGGACCACGGTGATCAGATTGGAGAATTGAACACAGAAATATCATTTACCTTCCACACCTTATCGTATGGCTTAAACGCCAGACGTTGGCCGTCGCTCAGTATGTCATAAGCCACATGCGGCGTGGCACGACTGGAGTACTTATTACTCCGATTTGCGAGGAGCTCATCTGCAGCCTCCGCAGTATTGAGCACAATGACTGGTTGAGGCCCCAGACGGAGATAGAAGATCTTGCCATATTCCAAAGCCCACTCTCTGAACTAAGTAAAGTATCAGATACACGAAATCGACCTTAAGAACGTACGCAATATTAAATACCTTTGTATGCAGTTTTGCCGGAGCGATTTGTAGCATATTCCCAAAAATTGGGATACCTGTCGGACCTGGAGGAAGGCTAGCTGGTAGTGAGCGACTTCGAGCAGAGTGATGAATCACCGCAGTAATGAGCGCGATGCAGACGAAAAATAGAGCATCGGCGTAAAGGAAAGCCATGATCCAGTCGTGAAGATTTGCTCTCGGAATTTGACCAAAGAACTGAAGGCTGTAATAGGTGGATATAGGCTGACGTCGAGCCGCCGTTTATATGTTCCCAGTATGCGTTTGCTCCATGACCGACTTGTACTAGCGTGCCGATAGACGGTATGAATGGAAATCAAACCTCGCGAAGTATAGTATATACGTAAATGCGCCACACGCCGCTCAAGCACTGAACACCTCTTGGCAGATCTTAAATTCAGGGCGCGGTTTATGCGCCGGTATACGCAGTCAAGCTATTGGTCAGATGTAGACTGATGCGTCTGTCTTCGCGCGACAGTGCGTTGAAAGCTCGTGTTAGCAGGCCAATATTTGAAGAAATTACAAGAATGACGCAGGGTTACGTACAGGCATGTGAGATCTGGAGCCTGAGCGATAACTTGATAAGTCCGCCCAATTATCATTGGTGCCGAGACTGAACCGCACGTATTCATAGACTGCGAAATTATCGGACGGGCTAGACACTCCACTAGTCTTGGTTCCCAAGCATGCAAGTCTGGACCAGACGATTCACGATAGCCCAATTGACAGTCTATTGCAATCAGTGATATTCACCCTATACAAAGCAAGCGTACATAGATGCATACGAGGATAGGCATTCTGTGAGTCAGCGCAAAAGTAACTGGCTTTCATACGAAGAGTACTCACAGTTGGATTCCTCCTCATCGTTCGTCTCCATCAAGACCCATAGTCTGCCATTCCAATTGTACATCGTCATACGAGTCCCGGATTAATTTGGCGTGTTTCTCCGATCTAGGGTTAAACCGGACGCCAAACAGCCTTGGTCCATTGATGAACCCATCACTCCAGGTCAATTCTTCATTAGATATGTCTGGAATAATTTGTTTTCCCGTGAGCCCGTCTACAGGGGCAGAGATATCAATGCCCCAGATCAGACGGGAAAGTGCAATAAAGAGCGAAGCCTCAGCAACGTAGCTGCCTTGACAAAATCGACGTCCCCAGCCAAAAACGTAACTGGAAATTATATTAGATCTTTGGTGAGAAAAATAACAGAACGGGCTTAACTGAGAGCGGTTTAGCGCATCTGGACCACCGCCCCATTTAGTGGGCTCGCCGGTCGTATGGAAGCGTGCAGGTTCGAAAATATCCGGATCTGGGAAGCGGTGTGAATTCATATGCATCGCCCACACATTTCCGATTATTGTAGATCCCTTGGGTATGAAGTAGCCTTCGTACGTGTCATCTTCGTCCACTCGGTGTGGGACACCTGCATCAAAGAAAATCAGCTTTAGCCTAGCGATGTCTTAACTGCTCGAAGCTGCGTACCCAGCATTGCTGGCGGGCGACATCTCAGTGTCTCCTTGATGCAAGCAACCAAATATGGGAGATTATCCTCGTCCTCGAAATTCGGCATTCTTTCGGCACCGATTACCTCGTCGACTTCTTCTCGCACGCGACGTAAAACATGCGGGTAGTTAAGCATAAACAAAATAAATGCTTGTATGGTGCCAGCTGTTGTGTCGGAGCCTGCCTCGAGCACGTCTCCGGTTGCATATGCAAGGAGTTTATCGCGCATCCAGCCGTTATCGGTGAGTCCTTTACCCGGAGCAATTTCGTGTCCCGCCTCCGCTCGAGCTCGAAGATATCGATCTATGAATCCAGATCGGACAATCCCTCCACGTAACGCTGCCACAGAGTCATCTAGGAGGCCACCCCAGAGCTCCATCTCCCTGGGACGATTCAAGGCAATGTATGAGAGGAAGAGCCTATTCCTGCAGCACAGGGATTGCACTTACCATTCATGCATCCTTTGTGCCTCAACTCTCCAGGGCGCAAATACATCAGGAAGCGTGCGAAGGATGGGGAAGGTATCCGCGCTAAGGAGCAGTCATGAATTACAACATATCGACGTAAAATGAAGCCACTCACAGGTAATTTCCAGGCTGTGCAACGCGAACGAAGTTTCCAAAGACGTCATAGATTTTATGCCTATCACATGATCATAATATACTCAGAAGGATTCCAATCTTCGACTTACAATTGAGGATTATTGTGTAGTCGATGCACGCGTTTACCATATAGTATGCTTAAGGCCACACTTGTAGTCTACAACGCAAACACATTAACATCACAGCCGTGAGACGAGGGAGATTGTATACATACAAATCTTCTGATTATGGCAAACCAATGACGCTCAGGAATTCCGCCGTTCGGGCCTTCGGTCTGGACCTCCCTAATACTCTGATCGCCGTGGCATAAAAGATCGTACAATAGGACGCGAGACTCCAGCTCTTGGTTCTTGCGATGCTGCTTCGACGCATGGAAACCAATGACACCTTGCATACTTTTTCGTATAGTCTATCATAAACAGTCGTCACATGAAAAAAATGATCGAAAGAAGGCTGAAAATATACCTTCCATTCCTTATCATATGGCTTGAATACCATGCGCTGCCCATCACTCATGATATCATGGGCTACATGAGGAGTCGCGCGACTCGAATACTTGCTGCTACGGTTTCCAAGGAGTTCGTCTGCAGCATCGGGGGAGTTAAGGACGATTATATTTTGAGATCCAAGACGGAGGTAGAAGATCTTCCCGTATTTCACGGCCCATGCTCTGAACTGTCACCAGTCTCATTAGAATAATAGCCCTCCCCATCAGTGACGAAACTTCCACCTTTGGGTGCGGCCTCAGAGCCGAAACTTGGAATATATTACCAAAAATAGGGATCCCTAGAGGACCTGGAGGAAGTCGCGCACTGGACGACCGGTGTTGCAGGGCCCTGTACACGATAAGGGTAACAACAAAAATACAGGCAAGAGCGACAGCATCAGTTGACTGGAAATGCATGGTATTGAGACTTCTGTTCATGCTGGGGTGTCCAAAGGAAGTTTGAATACCGCTGTGAAAGACGAGGGACCTCGTGCCCCTTATCCTTTGTGTACAGAATGCATGAGTTATGGTGTATTTGTGCAGTCTTCTCCCGAAAATTAGACGATGAATGAGGCCTAGCTCGACAGAGAATCTTGACACTCCAACGAATCTGACGAATTGTAGATGGCGACACGAAGGTCGTGGCCTAGTCCTGTGACCTATTCAAACTTCATGATAAGGAAAGACGGTCATGGGGCTAATCATAGAGAAACTAGGATCTGGATAAATCGCACCATAGGCTGTCGAAAGATTTCTATGAATCTGGTAATGCTACAATCGTCGCGGGACACGGCTTAGTTATGCAGACGTGAAACTGTCTGCAATATTGTAGTTCGTGAACACTTAGGAACCCATCTCGGATTACCGATTAATACCGGAAATTACGCTGTGTATATCGACGTCAGCACTTATTTTGCTGGACATATGGGCTTGTCACTCTTTGTTCGATGCAAAATAAGAACATACTGTATATAAAGACTCGGCTACCAACAACACAACAAATAAATAACCGCTTTACAAGAGAGAAAAAGCTTACTCAATCCAGCTGGTACCTTTCCGATACCTCTTTATTTCAAGAAAATGATGATTTCTGGGGTGCGCGACGGAAGTGACTCGGAGCAAATTGAAGTCACTTCAGAATTCACGATGCATGTAAAAGTACGATCACGTGGTAGGCATCAGCATCCCGTCCTCGGAGTCGGTCGTCAAAAGATAGCCTTCACGACACTTTCGTTGTATTGGCTTGGTGTCCTCAACAGCTCGTTTCACGTCTTAGCTTCGTCGATCCACTCAGCTTAGTCTGGCGTACACTCATGAAGATCCCACTAGTCTTCCTTTAGCTCGCGTTCTGCTCTTTGACTCGAATTTCTGGAATAGCAGATGCGAGGTGGGTGTGTTTATGGGCTTCGCTCAATATCCTAACGATATCCACTGCAGCCCTCCAGCCTTGGCCACTTCAATCATTGTGATCCCTCGAGCCACTCGGACATCATCGTTCATCTCCAGCCAGCCCCATTGCTTGCCACTCCACTTGTACCTCGTCAAATAACCTCCGCATAGTTTCAGCGTGCTTCTCCGAGCGTGCTCTGAAACTAACGGGGTATATTCGCGGCACGCTGATGAACCCTTCGCTCCAAGTCCCCTCCTCGTCATTTACGTCCGGCAACTGTGGATTTCCTGTCTTCGGATCTGTTCCTGCTACAAGGTCTAAGCCCCATATCAGGCGCGAAAGAACTATGAAGAGTGATGCTTCCGCCATGTAGCTGCCCTGGCAGAAGCGGCGCCCCCATCCGAACGCGTAGCTGCGAGTTCAGTGATCAGCATGGCTTACAGTAAGAGGGGCTGAGAGGGAGACTTCACTGGTCGCGCTCATTGGAGTCGGGTCCACTCGCCCACTTAGAGGGCCGATCTTTATCATAGAAACGCTCAGGATCAAAGGTCATCGGATTCGAATATCGATTGGGATCCATGTGAATCGCCCAGATGTTTCCAATAACGGTAGAACCTTTCGGAATTAGATATCCCTGGTAAACGTCATCCTCGTCCGTCTGATGCGGCATACCTGACGAGCTCTTGCTGTTAGGACTACTGCATAAACTGCACGAATGAATACACTTGCCCGTGATCGTTGGTGGTCTTCGCCGCATGGTCTCTTTGATACACGCGATGAGCCACGGTAACCTCTCCTCATCTTCCCATCCCGGAAGCCTTTCATTTCCGACAACGTGGTCGATTTCCTCTCTCGCTCGTTTCAACGCCTCTGGGTTGCTCAGCATGAAGAGAATGAACGTTTGCATTGTCGTCGCGGTGGTGTCCGAACCCGCCTCAAGAAGTGCCCCGGCAGTATAGGCGAGCATTTTATCTCGCATCCATCCGGTGCCGTCTGGGGTCACGCCATTTCCCGGAAGATCATCTAAACCGGCTTCTGCTCGCTTTCGCAGATACGTTGGGACGAAGCCCGTGCGGGGAATGCCATTCTGTGTGGCCTCTCTACTCTCAGAAAGCAGGCCCCCCCAGAGCTCGTATTCCCTATGAATGCCGTAGCCTAAGTGAGAGAAACGGGACAGATCCGCATGCGACTTGCCATTCATGCATTTTCTTTGCCTTCGCCCTCCACGGAGCCATCAAATCCGGTAGCCAACGTAGAGGCGGGAAAACGTCTGCCCTAGTCGGTCACTGCTAGTGAGTCTGCAGTTACAGTCAATGGACGAAATCATCTAACAGATAGCTTCCTGGTTGCGCAACACGTGTAAAGTTCGCCATGACGTTGTAGATCTTATGCCTGCAGCATCGTGAGACGCATCTGATCACAAGGGAAAGGGACAGGCTTACAAGTTAGGGTTATCGACGATCCTGTGGATGCGCTGCCCATATGCCATGTGCATAACGACGCTGGTGGTCTGCATAGGACGTCATCAGTGCGTCTGCCCCCTTATCTTCGCGAAAATCACACCCACATATCTCCTCAGAATGGAAAACCAGTGCCGCTCAGGTACTTCCCAATTCGGGCCCTGGATAAAAGTTTCTCTAACGCTCGTATCACCATGAGTGAGGAGGTCGTAGAGCACCACGCGTGACTCGAGCTCCTGCATCTCTCGCAAGCGCTTGGAAGGAGCGGGACTCAGAACGCTATGAACACTCCGTCTCACAATCTGGCAAGTAATCATATGTTTAGATGGGTTAGAGGGGGGATTTCGCAGAGCGGGAGCACGTACCTTCCATTCCCTATCGTAAGGCAGCAGCACCATGCGTTGCCCATCGCTGACGATATCTTGTGCCACGTGCGGAGGCGATCGACTCGAATAGACCTTGCTTCGGTTGACGAGCAATTCATCAGCTGCCTCCGCCGTGTTGAGCACGATCATCTGCTGTGGACCCATGCGCAGGGAGAAAATCGGCCCGTACCGCGCTGCCCATTCGCGAAACTGGTGGTGTGCGTATGGGTGATCTCATCAGTACCGGGAGAGAGCAATCTGCGGGGCCGCTGTCCTTACCTGCGGATGCGGACGCAGCGCGTTGACCTGCAGGAGGTTCCCAAGGAGAGGGATGCCCACAGGGCCCGGCGGCAGGCTGCCCCTTGGACGGACGTGGTTGAAGTAGAACGCCACAAGCGTTGAAGCTACTATACTGACAAGAAACACAAGCTCGACGGACGACATGGCATACACTCTGAGGTGCGGTATCTAGACAGCGTCCTGAAGAGCGATAGCGACGACCAGTATGTACCGAGTGTATCCCACGGCACAGCGGCTCGTCACCTGCCTGCGCAATCAAGGTTTGCCTGCGCTCATTGGGTAGCGAAGGTTCAGCGGGAGAGCGTCGTGAGTGCGAGACTATGCAGAAGCCCCCCAAATGCACGACAGACGAGCGTATCATGCGGCATTTTCCTCCGCCATGATTGGCCCGACGGGCGCAATGCCTGTGCCCCGTGTGCTTCGCATTCCAAGATCGGCGTAATATCATCGCGGGTGGTGTGAACGGCAAGTCCACATGTCTCTCAGTCGCCCTCAGGCTCTCACTTATTGTGTCAGTCTTCTGGGGAGATCGATTGCGCCGTCTGACGCATGTTCGCTGTTGCAGGTCTGATCCCAGCCGTGCAGCTGGGGGGGTGTATTGTGCGGGCATCGCAGTGCTAACCGTGTTGGGTACGTCCCTTTCCACAATCGCGATAGCCATCATGTCGAGGCAAGTGATTTTGACCGGGGCAGCCCATCCGCGGCGGCCTGTCATGGTGCATGAGTCACGGCCCCCACCGTGGCCAGTCAGCAGGATCAGACAGACTAACCTAACGAGTCTCCATTCCTTGCCGGCGCGCCACCATCGCACGGCCGCTGCCAGTCGCAGCCCGCGCGCCGCCCAGCGGCTGCCGAGGGTTTGGCTTTTGCATCAATACCCATCTGCGACACTCTCCCTGCTCGATGGGGGCACTGCCGCGTCGAGTCTGCTTGCCTGCCATCCGGGCTCGGGAAAAGCCCGGGGGCATCTGAGACCCCCCCC
>NW_012133122.1:2073-3180 GCF_000313525.1 Fibroporia radiculosa | reverse complement strand
GTCTGCGCTCTCAAACCGCTATCAGATATAGCGGCTCATTCTACAAGTTTCGTCCTGGTGTAGAACCTTAGCGTGTATTAGCTTAGTAACCAGTTAACAGTTGAGCTCCTGATCCTCAGTCGTTAGGTCCCTTAACAGTAAGTGTCCTTTTGTTTACTACTGACGTCCGATGGATGACAAGATAAAAACTTCAGAGACTGTTATTCCAAATAACAGAGTCTCTGCCCAACTCTGTGTGATCACTTTCTCGCAATAGCTCCTTTACTAATCTTCTGAGGTTCCTATACCTTGCATCACCAAACTTGTCCCTGACTCAATTAATAAACTGCACTAGCAGCCGTCTTGTAATTGGTCTGTATACGTCTGTGCCTCGATAGTTAATATTCGAAAGAATACCACCTATTCTTTGAATAAGGAAACATATCTGCTCCTGCTGCGTTGTATTCAAAAGTGAATATCCCACCTTATGCTGGAGCCCTTGCAGATTGCAGTGGATGTGATTCAAGTGTTGCTTGTTGATGAAGGCAGAAGAATCTTCTCTTCTTCTCCTTTGTCAGTGTGCCTGTTGAACTCCTTCTGCCCTAGCGTAGGGTTGAGGGACATATTTGACTGTTTGTTCAGGTCCCGCATGGAACCCATCAATGTCCTGCTGGATGCTGTCTGTGATGGGTGTAGGGGGGCGTGTATGAGAATAGGGGTGAAAGTACCACTGTTCTCCTGGTGTGTCCCTAAGAGTCGTCCTCCTGCTTTGAAGCCAAGGAGGGAAGGGTCTTGAGGGGGCCGCGCGCTCTCGTCAATCTCCTTCTGAGATTGATGAAGAGTCGCTTACACTACTCTCGAAACTGATTACTGTGGGGGAGGCTATTGGATCCTCCAATATCTCTCCTGTCGCTGTCACGTACTCGAGAGTGTTAAGGGACCTGACGACTAAGGATCAGGAGTTCAACTGTTAACTGGAACTTAGGACTTATACACGCTATAGTCCTACACTGAACTAGAGTTGCAAACTGAGCTGCTATATCTGATAGTGGTTTGAGAGAGTATACTGGTTGAAGCAAAGCTTCAGACTAGGACTGAAATAGACAACTGAGTCTATTACTGGAGACA
>NW_012133122.1:0-1795 GCF_000313525.1 Fibroporia radiculosa | reverse complement strand
TGATGTATATGAAACAGGTTTCACTGGGTTGTATCAGTGATGAAGATGAAGCATGATAGAGATGAGACGTGATATAAGTGAAACATGATAGATATGAAACACTGATGTAAGTGAAACATATCAAGTGATGGGATCAGTCATACAGTTACAGGGTCAATGACGAATAGTTAGGAAAGAAAAAGAAACCCCCCCTCAGGCTGTAACAGAGAGGTGATTCCTCTCGCTCAACTTGCTCTAGGCCTTCTGCTAGGCCTAAGAAGTCGGGACGAAGATGGTTATCTTCGTATGTGGGGGGCGCTGGAAGATATGCTGCTGGTGGTGGCAAATAGGGAGGAGCTGCAGTCCTTGCTATCTCGTTGGTGAAAGGTGATATTATTGGTGCGTTGCTCAAATCGAAGTCGTTTGGGTCACCGCCTGATTCTTCTGTTTGAGCCCTCTTGACTACTCCTGTGATCAAGTCGTTCTGAACCGCAGCTAAAATAAGCTCGGCTTCAGGTCCTCCAACTCTACACTAGAGTTCTTCTTTGGATGCGCTTCTAGCGATCTTGACTAGTTCAGGTGATTCTGTAACTCGTCGCAAGAACCACTGTATAGGGATGGGTTGGTGAGGTGATGATGGGGTAGGCAAGGCGCTTGCCTGTACTTCTTCTGCTACATTCAAATCCTGTTCCACTAACCTGACTGATTCTCTTAGGGCCTCCGCTAGACTGATGTACTCTCTGTAGAGTTCTTCTTTGGGAGGACTATCAAGTCCTTCTGCGGCAAGACTTGCAATATGTCCTTTGACGAATTGAAGTTGTTCAGTGGGAGTCCCCAAGAATGGGAAAGAGAATAGGGGGGATGGGGTACGAGCTTCTTGAAGGTCCTGGGCAAACTGAGAAGCATGCAGTGACACTTCCCAGGTGGAGTGAGTTTATCTGTGAAACAAACAAGATGACCAAAAGAGGGATGTCGATAATGACAATCGACTAATAGGATAGTCTGATCTTAATGTCAAGGTATCGCCCTTGACCCTAACCCTGACTCTAACCCCTGCACTCACTTGTGTAGTTTCTGGGTAGTTAACAAGAGGTAAGCTGTTGCTTGTCTTGGGAGTGGTAAACTCAGAGTAGAGTAGAGTGAAGTAGACGGTGTGTGATCGAGTAAATCAGACTGCTGTACTACGCTGTATTGCTCTGGTATTTATACATGTGGGACCAGACCCTGAATACTACTGGTAGTACACCTAACACCTAGGATGACTGATGCTCATAATATGCTACTGGCTACCTAAGAATACCTAGCACATGAACCATCATCCTGTCCATGTGTTGGTTCAGCAGTCTGATTATGTGATGATCACCTGAACGACCGTATGTGTCTCTAGTACAAATGGGGAAATCTCGTGTGAACGTATGATAGCCCATTTGACCTACTTCTGATAAGCTAGACACCTGACTAGTAATATGTCACCATGCATTACGTTATCCTTATCTCTTTAGATATCTAATCAGATAAGATATAGATTATCTAGATGCTGGAGATAAGATAGACGCCATGAAATTCTGTGATACTGATGCTCCTAATACACCATTGATGCAACCTCGGGAAACCTAACCCTAACTCGGGGGTGTGAAGAAAAGGGTGAGTTTCTGTTTCTCGGGGAAGCTGATGGGGGTGAGGGCTTGTAGTTTTGATAGCTCGCTTGAACGGCGACGACTTTACTATGTTTTCTCGGGACGGTGTCACGAGACTGTTTCAGACCGTGTTAAGGGACCTAACGACTGAGGATCAGGAGTTCAACTGGTTTAACTGT
>NW_012133121.1:11393-12722 GCF_000313525.1 Fibroporia radiculosa | reverse complement strand
AACAACGAATAGTTAGGAAAGAAAAAGAAACCCCCCTCCAAGCTGTAACAAAGTGTACTTTGAGTACATCAGGGACCATTCAAGACTAGTGCCTGGGGATTCTGTTTTTTGTCTGTAGTGCTTGGCTTCTTTTGTATCCTGTGTCTTGCCTGTTCAAAAAAGAAAATTCTTCTTTGCTACTCCCCTATTCCTGCTGAATGCAACAACCACGCAAGAAATAACAATGTGACTCTCTCTACCTCTGACCTGCATTGTCATCCTCTGAATTCTATTAGGAACAACAATTCCCCAATGTCTGGTCTACAGAGAGTACCAACCCCCTACCCTTCCCATCTCCAGATGTTAGAAGAATGCTTCACAGCAGGGATCATAGAAATGCCAGTTCCTGTTTGCCCCATCCTGAGCTTCCCTTCCCAATGGGAATCAGATGTTTCCTCACTGGAATTCCTTGAAGAAGGAGGTTTCAGGTATCCTATTGAACCTCTACCAAATGTCACTTGCCACCTGTTCCTGATTCCAGGTCCCTCAGAAACTTCCAGCAATGACACTGTGGTCTTGCATCAATTCCCTGGGCCCCTGTAAATTCCCTAAGATACCTCGGAAGTGTCCACTGGATCTTACCACATTGCTCCCATATATCTATTCCCATCCTTATCACCAATGAATGTCTCATCCTCCCCAGATCCTGACAGTCCTCCCACTGAATCCTCAGACTCTCCTAATATGCCCCCTCTTGCCTCTGATGTCTCCAACAACAGCAGCATTGCCCATGCACCCAATCTTCAACTCCTGGCAGATGTCAGCAAGTATATTATGGTGTCAGAAGGAGGTCACAGCAGCAACCCTCAGGAGTTTGTGGTTTACAGTGACAACATCATCCAAAGGCCAGTCAATGACATTGCTAGGACATGGCAGTCTCTTCCTTTTGATACTTCTACTCCTATTCAAGATGTCAATCCCCTGGAACAAATCATGCCCCATTTCCCTGGAGCCTACGCCAACTTCATTTCATGACCTCCTATGGGCATTCCTATTGATGGTAATCCGGCCTTTGGACTCCAACAGGTCTCAAATACTACAAGCAGCAGCACTTTGCACTGCCAACCCCATTGGAAACTGGAATTCATCAGACAAAGAATGGGAGGAGGACACTTGGGAGTACCTGCTAACACAAGATGACAACTTGTTAGAGAGTCTGTGGGCCTCTTTGCAGGACATCAGAGATCCAGGGGTGATTGATGAAGTCAATTGTTAAGGGACCTAATGACTGAGGATCAGGAGTTCAACTGTTAACTGGTACTGGAACTTATACATGCTATAGTCCTACTA
>NW_012133121.1:10121-11125 GCF_000313525.1 Fibroporia radiculosa | reverse complement strand
CCTATGAAGGTACGTAGGGAACAAGAGGACAAAACTAAAGTATAGTAGCGCAAGTAGTGCTACTTAAATAGTGCTAAGCGAATAGGGTTTAATAAGTATGAAACACTGAGTTGGATCAGTGATATACATGAAACAGGTGTCACTGGGTTGTATCAGTGATAGAGATGAAATAGGATAGATATGAGACGTGATGTAGGTGAAATAAGAGACAGGTGACAAGTGATGGTTGTGAAACGCTTGATATCAATGAACATATCAAGTGATGGGATCAGTTGTATAGTACAGGGTCAATGATGAATGGTTAGGAAAGAAAAAGAAACCCCCCCCTTGTGCTGTAACATTAATTGTTTCAGAGCTGTTGACACTAAGATTGATCTACTACTTGCTGCCTGGAGATCTATAGGTGCAGAACTCCTTCAAACTGAAGAGGAAATGAGTCAGTATTGGACTTGTCTCAAGGCCACAAACTTAGAGGAACAATTCAAACATCATGAGTTCTCTATGAACACTCCATCTTCTGGCACCATGCCTTGATGGCTCTGTCTCTGCACTAAATGTGAAGGTGAGGGACATCTACAGAGTGAATGTTGGCATTGGGTATGTTCCTCTTGTGGGTTGCTTCATCCATGCCACAAATTCTGCACAGCAATTGACATCCAACTTGGGCAGTCCCCTTGTTCTACCAAAGAACCAGGCTACTTAAAGGAGCACCATGCACAGTAGCAACTGTAATGATGAATCTGGAGAGGGGGGTAATATTACAGGTTTGAGGGGGGGTTCTTTTCTTTTCCTTACTATTTGTCATTGACCCTGTACCATTACAATTGATCCCATCACTTGGTGCATTTCACCTACATCATTTGTTTCATATATATCATGTTTCACCTACATCACATTTCACTTATATCATGTTTCATCTTCATCACTGATACAACCCAGTGAAACTGTTTCATGCACATCACTGATCCAACTCAGTGTTTCATACTTATTAAATTCTATTTGCC
>NW_012133121.1:9305-9871 GCF_000313525.1 Fibroporia radiculosa | reverse complement strand
CAGTTGTCTATTCAAGTCTCAGTCTGAAGCTTTGCTTCAACCAGTATACATTCTCAAACCACCATCAGCTATAGTGGCCCAGTCTACAAGTCTAGTCCAAGTATAGCGCGTCAGCCTTATGCGTATTAAGTCTTAGTATCAGTTATCAGTCAAACTCCTGATCCTCAGTTGTTAGGTCCCTTAACACCTGATCCTCCATCATTAGGTCCCTTAACATGGTGACTGTAATGACAAATCTAGAGGAGGGGGTAATGTTACAGCTTCAAGGGGGGTTTTCTTTTCTTCCTTACAATTTGTCATTGACCCTGTACTATTACAACTGATTCCATCACTTGGTGCATTTCATCTGCATCATTGTTTCATATATATTGTGTTTCACCCTTATTACATTTCACCTACATCACATTTCACTTATATTGCATTTCACTCATATTGCATTTCACTTATATCATGTTTCATCCTCATCACTGATACAACCCAGTGAAACCATCATGTTGACTGATCCAATCAGTGTTTCATACTTATTAAACTCTATTCACCTTGCTCTATTTAAGTAGTACTACTTA
>NW_012133121.1:0-9293 GCF_000313525.1 Fibroporia radiculosa | reverse complement strand
TAGTTTTGTCCTCTTGTTCCCTACATACACTTCATAGGGACATCTTCAGTTGTCTATTCCAGTCTCAGTCTGAAGCTTTGCTTCAACTAGTATACTTTCTCAAACCACTATTAGTTATAGCAGCTCAGTCTACAAGTCTAAGTACAAATATAACATGTCAGCCTTACACATATAAGCCTTAGTATAAAGTCTTAAGTCGAACTCCTGATCCTCAGTCATCACTCAGTCATCAGGTCCCTTAACAACAATGAATAGTAAGGAAAAAGAAAAAACCCCCCTCAAAGCTGCAACAGATGGGATAATAGAAGTGAACCACTGAGATGAATCAGTGATAAATGGTGACAGTTAGATATGAGATGAACACATGGAACACATTGGGAAAAGATCACACAGAAATAGATTGTACAGGGTCTGGAGTAGATGAGCAAGACAAAACAAAAAAACCCCTCATGACATTGTAACAAGTTGAATCAATGAACTGATAGATGGGAATGGTGAGAACAACTACTGAGATGTTAGTGATGAACAATGACAATTAGATATAAGTAAAACAAGGAGTGGGAATCATATGCATCAAGGAAATGGATTGACAGGTGTTATCCAAGAATAGATAGTACTGGGTCTATGAGATGATGAGCAAGATAAGAAGAAACCCCCCCCCCCTCACTATACTGTAACAATGACAGATAGATGAAGATGAAAGTGGAGCATATCAATAAAATAGATATAGGCAATAGTGAAATCATAGAGGGTCAATGAGAACAAGGCAAGAAGAAAAAGAAAAACCCCCAAGACTGTAACTGTAACACTAATAGTCAGATAACTCTTGTCCATAACATATTCAGATGATGGTCACAACATCACAACAGTCATAGAGTCTAGATTAGGTCTACCTTATATAGTGCCAGGGATATTTATGGGTGTCTATATGAAAGGAGGATGACTATAAGTCTATAGTTGTGTCTATAGGGTCACATAGCACAATATAGGCCTTGTTTATTTTCCTGATGTGATTCTTCTATGTACTACATGATTTTAATTCTACCTTGCCTCACCAGACTCTCTAGAGATCACCATGCTACTCCCAGCCAACTGGGCCCAGGACAACACCTTCCTCAGTCCCCTAGGTACCTCACTATGATGTTCATCGCAGCCCAGAGAATCACCTTCAGTCTTCTCTTTTCCAGATTTGTGCTTACCATG
The DNA here is from genome assembly GCF_000313525.1 of Fibroporia radiculosa. Lineage (NCBI taxonomy): Eukaryota > Fungi > Basidiomycota > Agaricomycetes > Polyporales > Fibroporiaceae > Fibroporia > Fibroporia radiculosa. Next base: position 8,090 of record NW_012133121.1, on the reverse strand, counting down.
CGCGACAACAGCGATAGGTGACTCGAGCGGAGGCACGGGAGGCACAGTCGACGCCGTTGAGCCTTTCCTCTCTCTCCATATTGCAGAGCTCCGTCTCACGAGACGCTGCTTCCACGAGCTTGCGCGGGCTTGCCAGCCGTAGACAGTACCCCGACTGGCCCGGACGCCCTTTCGGACTGTTTCCTCTGACGGAAGGTCCACGAACGAGCAGAAAGTGTCGCCCATGTGCGGACCTTTGGGCTTCGCCTCACATCGGCGATCTGGCAGGTTCAACGTGAGCTACTGCGTGCCAAGCACTTGAAATTCATAACTCTCACCTCCGTCAGCCTTGACGGCGATCGAGCCGGGCAGAGGATTGTCGAGGAAGGTCATGCTCTCAGGGGGAACGTCAACAGGAACAGCTATGATATGTCCAAACAACGAGCCCTCGGCCCGAGTTATTTGTACGATATTCCAGCCTGCTCTCGCCGTCAGCGCGACGAGTTCCCGGAGAGTCCGCTCTTGCGAATTAAATACAGCACGCATCTGCACAGTGACAAAAGAGGGATGTCAGCCAGGGTTACAAGGAAAGCATCGCGAAGAAACGCACCGTAAGATCTAACCAATATGCGTTGGCATTTGCTTTACCCAGGTTGGGAAGTAACGGTGAACTTTCCGGCACCAATGAAGCTACGTTACCGGGAACCGGTGGGGCCTTCATTCTCTCAGCCATGCAACAAATTTCCCTGGGCGACTCAAGATCAACGTCTTCATCTACGCATGCGAGAGGAAGCACAAAGTCAGCTAGCAGCAACTTCGTGTCTGGACCTGCAGCAACGCGGAGGTGGAGTAAAATCCTGGATATGTTGAGACTCGTCAGTGGCGAGGAGCATGAGCAGAATGTGAGCCTACCTAACTACGTAGGCATCGGGCCAATCGTGTGTAATGACTCGCAAGAGAAATACAGCGGGCGGATTCTGCTTGTTCATCCCTGAGTCTGGTCTTCCACAGTACGCTGAATCGCGCAAAAGCGTCGGTCGGGGTGGCTGCGGAGCGAAGAAGTCATGCGCCTGGAATGCCGCACGCCCCGTGTCAAGCAAATCCGGAGATCGTTCGCGCCATGCCTATACAGGGACCAACGTTAGATGGCCAATACGCTACAGAAAAACATCCCCACCGCTTCGCCCATCTTCACGACCTGTAGGCGATCCTGCACGAGGAATCGTAGATGAGGGAACGCATGTGCAAGGAGAAGCGATGTCGAACCAATCCCGCCACCGACGTCTATAACTAGTGCAGATGGCGGGAGTGTATGCCACGGGAATGCTATAGCAATACCTAGGTCATTGATTCGAACACAAAGCGGCGATGTAATTATCGCACCTCCAATAATAGCCCCAGGTGCCTCCCACGCACCCGTGCCCGTCATTGCACGCCCGAACCGCTTCAACCTGCCTGCGTTCTCATGCCTCTCCAGCCACTCGAAATACGATTCATGCGTGCGGAAGGCGAGATTGAACGCCGAGTGCATGGGACTACAATCATTCGAAATATGGGCGATTGTCATCTCTTCGGCCGCTTCGTCAGCCTTGACGGTAGACAGCACCTGAACAGATGTCTTCTCTCGTCTCTGACTGTTCTCATTCACGCGACAACGAATGGTAGAATTCGGACTGCGAGATGACGAGGAATGGGCTGGTGTTAGCGGCGGTGTACGGGCGAATGACAGTGCGCGTGGACGGTTTGGGGCACGAGCTGTAGACGTTGGTATGATGGACGACGCTCGTGGCCGCAGGACTGCAGATTCGACAGAAGGCGTGGGCAATTGAATGCTCCGGTTCGCACTGCGCATAAGATCATCGGATCCCTGGTTGTTTCCAAGCGCAAGGTCCGCCAATTCGGCATGCGTGCCTGAAACTGTCGAGCGGCGTACTTGCTCAGACGACATACTGTTGACTAGGTTTTCTTTCGTCTGCAGAGGGCCTGAGGCAGTGGCGGTAGGGACAACAGTCGCTTCCACCGAATGGTGTTCGCGCAGGATCCCCTCTATTTTTTCTCGACCATGACGAAAGCCAATTTGATCAGTAGGCGGAAGATAGCGATCAGTCAGATACGCCGCGCTCTTGAATATTTCGTCCGTGCTGACGAATAACTCAGTAACACGTACTACGACCGACAGCTGAATCCTCACCATAGCCCGACAAAAGCAGCGATCCCATTTGTGTTCTCGTACTTAACCTCCACCCTGCCGGAAACAGTCAACTAGATAATGACACGGAGGAAATTAATAGCCGCTTACGCCTCGCTCAACTCCCGTATACTCTTTCCGGAATCTATAGCACCAGACACCCTGTTGTTGGCAAACACATCTGGGCGGACCTCTTGTACGATGTGGTGTGTCGCAAGGAGGCGAAGAACATGGCCTGATACAGTCGAAGGCAAAATGTGAACAAGAGTGCGACGGATTAGATCATAACATACTCAATAGCGCAGGGTCAAGCCCCATGTCGACACCTCCCTCCATCTCGTTCCCACCTTCAGCGACTTGTCCAATTTCCGCCTGCGCGCGTGCCCAGTTTGCTCTTCTCATCTGATCTACCCTCTTTGCGATCTCGTGGACATGTAGCCCACGAGGACCCGCTTCTCTCAATATCTCCGGAATGTGTGCGGACTCAAACAGGCGCAGACAGGCGGGGAGATGGTACTATTTGGTGGAATTTATCAATAAAGAGCCTTCTAACGCGCATATACCGACACCGTCAATCTAGATGATGACTTACACCCATGGAAGCATCGCATATAGTCAAAAATGGCCTTTGTACGCTCGCACATAGCTGGCCGCAAGCCGCAATCAGCCGCTGCCCCGCAGCGAGCACAACAGGGTGAGAAGTCAATGCCTCGGCCAAGGCATGCGCGTCAGGCTCCCGTGTAGCATTCCTGCCAGTATCCGCTACAGCACCGGAGGATTGAGGAGCTATATTGGAAGCTGGACTCCCATCAGATACCGGTGAATGGAAAGCAGTGTTCTCCGCCGTGGCACCAGTAGCGTACACGGGCACGTCCAACGCAGGCCAGTCGAGCACAAGCCTTCTCCCCAGATCAGACTTAGGGATATGCGCACTTGTGTCAAAATTCGGCTCCCACGCCGCTCCGAGGCCGTGCCCCGCGGGCGCATCGTCCCCAAGCGACTCGGACGAGCGTGGCGAGGTGATCGATGTACTGAGAGACGAACGGGATGCCGGTGAACTCAACGAGAAGAGCGATGCTGGAGTAGGTGGAAGCTGTCTGTGTGAGCGATCTACAAGGCTGCTTGTCAATGCGGGAAGTAACGGCGCGGGACGAGATTTTTTCATGTCCTTCCCAATACTCCTACTGGAGGAAGATGTCGCGATGGGCGTGCGTGGTGAACCCAAGCCTAGCTGAGTGGGTTCTGGGTTCTGAGCAAATTTGATCGGGGACGGGGAGCCTTCGATATCCCCAGAAGGCTGACTCGCTGTGCATATACTTGCACCGCCAAAGTCACTCCGCGGGGTACTTGTTAACGAACTCCGCCGCCACGGCGTGCTGACTGCAGTTGGACTTGACATTGCTGAAGCTGCGTGTGTTGCTATTGATGACGGAGATGGTGACGCAAAGGTTATCGGCGATGGAGGCGTGCCTTCAGAGACGCTTGTAGCGCGGTAAGTGAGACATTTGCTCCTGTCTATACTCCGCGGCGTTGAAATGTTTGCACCGGTGTTGCATCCAGATAGGGCAGAAGATAGCCTTCGCACCGATGTCGAAGTGGATGCCAAAGCAAGCGCGGACGAAAGTGTGGTGGATATTCGATGGACGCGCCTGGTTGGTGTCGAAGTACTGGCGGGAATCGAGGTGGTGTTTAACCCCATGCAGGTTGCTTTCGCCGGCGAGCTATCTGGGGCAATTGGTCCATACGGCCATCGGTCGAACGCAGCGGAGGAACGCTTCTTGGATACATGATTCACCCGTTGATTGGGCGTAGAGACATCGTCGCCGTTTGGCACGACACACAAGGCTGAGGCCGCGGCCCGGGGACTTTGATGTTGAGACAGCCCGTAAGAGGTTTGCGCTGAGGTGTAACCGTAATGAATATGCGCCACGCGAGAAAAAGCAAGATGTACACACCGTGAAGATTTGGGGTACTTCCAGGACTAGCGCGCAAAGTCGCAGATGGGACGTCCCGACGTGAGGGCGGCTCATATTGCCATCCAGTGGGGGCAGAGGAACCTCCGTCAACGCTCGAAGATTCCGTCTCGTTGGGATATGACGAGATCGAGGACGCGGACACTGACGGTGCAGGAGATGGAGCTCGAGTATCTAACTTACATGGAGCAGAGGAAACGAGCGTGCGAGGCGCATGGACAGCATGAACGGCAGGTGAAGTTGGTGTATATGGCGAGTAGGGCATAGAAGGAGATGGGGAGTATGTCGTACCGGACATTGCCAACGAAGGTGTAGGAGAGAACGGCTCGCCTGTCGACGGATGTGGTGAAGACGATGGCGAAAGCGGATGCGCGACCGAGTGGCCATTGCTCGCCGCGTCGGCATAGATGCGCTCAATGTCGTCGAGAGCAGCGCCGACGATGGCGTGGAGGGCGCGGAGGGTGGCGAAGGTCATGTACGAGAGGAAAAGAGCGGCGAGGGGAGGGCGAGGGCGACGCAGCCCATGCCATTGCATACCTGGGCGGGTGGCGCCGACGTGACATGTCGTGAAGTATGGCGCACAACACTGGCCGCGCGAATCTCCGTCTGCCTACGACGTATCTCCCAAAACAAGCAGCCGCCTGCCTGCAAGGCCAAGGGCGAGTCAATCTGGCTTGATTAATGTCGTGTCCTGGCGTGCGCTGCAGACATGCCCATGCGGTTCAAGGAGATAGATGGCATTGACTCGGAAGGTAAACAAGAGAGGACATTTGCATCAACGCACCAGTTAGCAAGTCGTGTATTAGCGCGAACACAGGTAGGAGTTGGTCCACGAACGACTGACGATGGCCGACTCAACCTCGACTTCAAAATCTCTCGAGCCTTGCTCGAATCAATCGCGAATTTCTCGGCTAACACGAGAAGTCACGGACACGTGAGGGTGACAGCAGCATTTTCAGCGGCGAGTGGCGAGCACTGGAGGTAGGCTTCCTACTTCGACATTCGTTCTATGTGGCTCTAGTACCAAGGGAATCCACGTTCTTCTCCAATGCCTCTCGAAGGGGGGATTCTCGCTCGCCTCTGCTCCCCCCCCCTCCCCCCCCCTCTCTCTCTGTTGCACTCGCAGTTTAACTGCGTCTAGCCGGGATGACAACTCTACTAGCTCTATGGTAGCACAAGGTGCTCTATGTCTCGTAGCCTCTTGAGACATTATAATCAAGCAAGCTCTACTATAAGGCTCGACGGCTCGTTCAATGCATGGTTCCTGGCGCTCTTTCGAGTGTATGTTTCTGGTCCTATGGATGCAGGGGTCGAAACGGACAAGAACGTTCCATCTTCATCCATGGCGGAAGCTCTGCTTGCACTAATCGTGGCGCTCCGAATGCTCGTAGCAGATCGCTTCAGAAATACTGTAGGCTGCCATGCGCCTTTCCAGGTGCATCATAGCGTCGGGACAAAGATCGCCTCCTCTGGCTTCCTCCTTGGTCCGTGGATAAGCATCAGAGCAACGGTGCTTTCGTACATGGGCAATGTCATTAGACATGCATTGGAACACGTCCTGGAATATATCACGAACGAGGAGCCCTCATCTAACCGGTCGCGTATTTCGTCTCAGGCGCAACTGGGGTCGGTGGATCGACATCGCCCGCAGAGTCAGCTGCCCCGCCGCCTAGTCGCAAACCCTGTGCAGACCACTCAATCCCGCAGGATCCTTCAACGTACCAGATATAATCTCCGCAAGCCCGCCTATACCGAGCGAGTCGTACACCTCCAGCTCAGAGCCAGACCGGTGTGGTACCAGACAAACACGTCGAGGGTCGTCCAGACGTCCAGACGGAGCAACGATCGTGCGGGTATTCATTCTAATATATCCGTATCAACAAACACGCTAGTTCCAATAATATATACTCTCTGCACAGCCTCCTGACCCTCTGCATCAGTACATTACACACAAGCAACATAGCACATATATACTGCCCTTGCCCATCGACGCGACGCAGCACGCGCCGGGGTATATACGAGGAGAACACAGGCAGCCGCGCGGCGTAAGGCGCGCTCAGTTGGTTATAGCGTGCGTGTAAGCCGTCTCGGCGAAGCCGATGCGGTTGTTGGTGGTGTCGAACACGGAGTAATACCGCTCAAGGAAGGTGTACCCGTTGATAAAGTCAAGACCCTGGCCTGACGGTGTGCCGAGGTCGTTGACCACCAGATAGATCTCGCCCTCCTCCCCTCCAATCGCGGTGTTCAGCGACCTCTGCACACGGTGTCAGGGCTGCTCTACGCGGGGGCAAAAAGCAGGGACTTACAGGCCAGATCTGCGCGTTCGCGGTGAGCTCGTAGGATACCTGGAGCAGCAGCGCGTCAGTGCCATCCTACCGCGACGCGTGCGGAGCGACGTACAGAGCCGACGTTGAAGTACAGGCTTTGGAGCTTCTTGTACTGCGAGGATGAGATGCGCAAGAGCCCGGTGTTCTCATCCATCGTTCCCCCCACAGCTGCTTGATAGCAGTCAAAGGCATCTTGCTCAGAGACCATTCAGAGACGACATTTCACCAGCATCGCGCAGGGCTACTCACTCGAAGCAATAAGTATCAAAGTGGTTCCAGTGTCGACGATGCCCGCAGTGGCAGCGAGAATGGTAGGGCCTTGAGGGCTGCCATAGGTTATCGTCTGATTGATGCCCCAATACGCAGAAGCGGGAGAGGTTGTCGTGCGAGGACTGGCAAGCATAAGTACTCAAACTGTCATCAGACCGCCGGTGCGACATACGTATAGTTGATGGTGCCATTGTACCTGGATGGATCTGTGCCTCCGAAGGTGATCGCGCCGTTGGGATCGCTCTGCGAGACGGTGGGCTCGAAGCTGACGGCGACCAAGTGCTGAGGGATCTTTCCTTGTTGATACAGGTTGTCCGTCACTGCAAAAGAGAGTGAGATACACGCCGGGCCGGTGTCCCAACGACGCATGCGCCATACCTGTTGCGACAGAAGGGGTGTCGGAGACTGTGCCTGCCGTCAGGTCCGTCGGGCCAATGCTAAAGCGAGGTGCGATGAGCTCCATCCACGGCTCCGCACGGCTACGATGGCTCACCCCAAGATGCCATCCACGCCTTCAAACCCCTGCGCTGAAGAGGCGATCCCGAACGACTGCTGGAAGGACATGTCGCCAAGAGTGACCGTGCCGTCGTACTCTTCACCACTGAACGAGCCCGATCCGTACGACACGCTCTGCTCATGCTCAGAACAGCCAGCCCACCAGTAGAAGGAGCGGAACGACATACCACGGAATGGCCGGTGTCCGTCGCACCGGCGACCGGCGCGACCGGCTGGCGGGCTCCGATCCAGGTGTTGGAGGACCCAGTGTCAATGATGAGGGTGTCTGCGAATCAGGTGAGACGGGCGACCAAGAGGCGCTGCGGGGCAGCACTCACACGACTGCGCGGGGCTGCCGAAGCCGACCTGCACGCACAAGAGACGGTCGTTAGCACGCAAGTACATGCGTCGGGCACGGGCACGGGCACGGGCACACGCACCGTGGCCGTATACGTCGTCGCCTGGTTCACCACCGAGACGTTGTCGGCGGCGGCGTAGCTCTGCGGGGCGCCCTGGAGCGAGCGGGCGCGGGCCTGGTCGGAGGTGACCAGACCGGCGAGCTGCGACGTGTTCAGCTGTCTCAGGAGCGGGAGGGAGACGAGGCTGTCGCGGACGACGATGGGCGAGGCGGCGGCGGCGCAGGAAAGAGCGAGCGTTGTAAGGAGAGTGAGTGCAGACGCCATTGCGACCGGTGTAGTAGGGAATCAGCAGAGCGTGCTGCAGGATGGGGCCCGGCGCTGCCACAGCAGCGCTTTATACGCCTGCGGCCTGCGCGACGGCCGTGGTGGTAAAACAGATTGGGCTGCATCATGCTGGCCGTCGGCGGCTGCAGGCGGTTGCGAACAATTCCGCCTGCCA
>NW_012133120.1:0-16708 GCF_000313525.1 Fibroporia radiculosa | reverse complement strand
TATCACAATCAGTAACATGGTAGTCACAGATCGTCACTGTGAAAAGGACCGGTGACCAAATCGAAGATCATTGTCGTCGAACAAGATGTTCCGAAAACACATCCCTTATGCTCCGATCCCAAGATCAGAGTAAATGAGAAATATATTGGGACAGAGAAGAAACTATGTAGATACTTTTTGTGAGCGATTGGCCTGATTAACGGCACAGACAGTCATGATGCACTTGGGTGTGAAAAGGAGTGTCGCTACACTGTATCGGTTGCAAATCTTCGTCCAAGTTCGTTTCTTTTTTGCTTTGCATCATTGTACTTTGATGTTGACTGGGTCAGGCCGTCTCCGCCGTATGAATAAAGTGCAGTAGCAACTTCAACCTTTGCTCTTGCATGCTTCGCATATCTGTATCTCACAAGTTAGGGCTAGTGCGTCGCTGACAGCGGTCTAGCCAAAGATTGGGTTAGCTAGCCCCGCCCAACGGTCAAGTCCTGTCATGCAACAATTCGTGGCAGTGTCGTATGACTTACTGTGATCGCGCTGACTCTTGCTATCGACGAGGTCTAACCAGTCTGACCCCCTTTGACCCTTTTTGATCCCGCAACGGGTCAACGAATCAATTGTTGATCCCAGTACCGCTGCTCCAACTCGTCCATATTACACTGCACGCCGGCACATCTCCTTTAAGCACTCCACACTCAACGTATATTCCTGAACTACTTGATAACCGCGACGTGGAGTGGCACAGCAACTACTTAGCTCACACTGCCCTCGGCGCTGGCGCTCAAACAATAATATATGTTCGTCTTCGAGTCGTGTATTGTACCGTCACTGCTTCTTCTTCCGCTCCAGGGCCCTTATGTCGCAGTTCAATCACTACCTCGCCCAATATGAACTAAGGCAAGTACATTTGTAGATGTAAGTGCAAGTGATAGATGCTGACCACTGAGAGTAGTAGCCTGTATTGTTTTGCCATCGCTATAAGTGAGTCAGTCGAATCACGTATCCTATCTCGAATATGATTCCCGATATTTCACCAGCAATTGTTATCTATGATTATTCTCTAACCATATCACAAGAGATTGTTCATGTGTGGGGGCGTCCGCTCTCGGGCGCAGCTGCCCTATACCTGATCAACCGGTACCTTTCCATCATGTATGTACTGCTCCTGATAAGTGAGCTCTGTGTGGGATATATCCAGTCACCCTTCGAGGCAAATAAAGTAAATGCGCAGCCTTTCTATCAAAGCTTCCCGTCTATTGACTATCAGTGACCACAGTTGTATTTGTTCACTCAGTCGAGTGCAGTATTCAACACTCATTCCGTCTCGCTAACAGCTGTTTTGATCTTGGGGTTATTCTCCTAATTCTCTTCACTGTCATTCGCTTGAACTTGACTGGTGCGGTAATATTTATTTATGCATATGGTTGTTCCTCGTGATGACCTTGTGTCCAACTGCTGCTAGTATTTATATCTTTGCAAACATATGCACTCTGGAACAAAGATATCCGAATTCTTGTGTTCAGCCTGGTCATGGGGATAGTACCTATGGTCCTCAACACGGTATGTTTGTTCCAGTGCCATTTATATATCTGATTCTGATTGTCAATGTCTAGTATTCACTCACTACGAAGAAAGCAGCCTTTGTCTCTGTCCCATTCAGAGCCTGCGTAAACTACACTACGAGCCACAACTTGGTCGTAGTTAATGCGTAAGTCTGAGAACGTGCTCCCACGCAGCCCCATTTTCTTATGTGGCCTTTCACAGTTGTTAGTCGATGAATTTATGGGACACCCGGATTCCTGCTACTAATCATGCTACACATACAGTTAATATCACCGCTGGTGCTTTGTACATCCTACTCTACTCTTCGATTTTTGTCCTGACCATGGTCAAGACATATACAAATACTCGTCATGCAGTTGCCTCAATACAACACCGAGGTGCACGATTGTTCATCCTCATCCAGAAGGATGGTGCGCTATTCATCGTGCTATATGGTTGAGTCTGCTCTAAAAGCAGAATTCCAGGTGCCCTACAATTCATGTATGTCGTCTTCATAACACTTCAACTGGCAATCATGAATCTTTGAACTACAGAGCGGTTATATTCAGTAACATCACCAACATGATCAGCTTGACAATCCAGGTACGCATACGTTTCGATGGTGTTTTAATTCCGCACTCAATGTAGCACAGACAGAGGTAGGTTCGATGACGTTTATAGTAGATGCGTAAGCGCTATTCAATTTTCAAAGTCAGCTCGATGGATGTTTGTTTCGCTAGGTTGACAACCGTCCTGGTCTCAAGATTTATCCTCAGCATTCGTGCGGTTAACACCCAAGGCGAGGACGAGACGACGTTCGGGGGTCAAACAACTCTCCAATTTGCCAATGCCAGCACAGAGCGCGGCGTGTCCGATAACGCTGAAGGTGACAGCCACCAATCCGGGATCCCCACGGATCGCATTGACATCGAACCACGTCCGTATCAATGTGAACACGAGGCCTCCATATTCAGAGGCGAGCATCTCTGGCATTAATCTTGCGCACTCCTTTCATAACAGACATTGGAGGACACGCCCCTGAGGTATAGAGGGCGGGGCCTGGCGTTGGTTGAGATGAAGGGTTGCAACCTCTTGACAGTCGCCAGTCCCTATAAATCTAGTATATAGTGCTTGGATGGAATGTCACTTTTTTCTGTGTCCTTAATCGCGAAGGTGTGCCAGTGGTTTGCGTACTTGTCGAAGTCCGAACCTTGATGTACCCATTGTCCTTGCACTCTCTTTATCTAATCAAGTCCACGACACGAACACAATCATTTGCCATCCATTCCAGCTCTGATGCTAGCGGCTCTTCATGTATAACGGGTCGATTGGACGTTCTGACCAGATCAAGTGCAAAGTTTCACTGACCATCTCAGATGAGGTGCCGCTGCGATAAGTCAAAAGTACAACAGACTCATAGCACCTCGCCACCTTGTGTTCTGAAAACATTCAGGTGGAGTTCGGTAAGCCCAGTGATTTGCTTCAAAATGAAGACGGAATGCTCCGTGCTCTGGTAGAGGAAAATGGGAATAAAGTTGATCTGTTGGCTATGGCCGCTGGTCACAGCACTTGATCCTCTACATTGTGTTATTCCCTTCTATTCACTTTGTCATTACTATTCCTCAATGATGTGTGGTCCGCCTTCATCAAGGATCACGAATTGCGATGACCCTGAGCAGCAACAATGGTGATCGAGTCCATGAACGCTGCTTCAAGTTCTGTTAGGCAAGAAAGCTGCCGAGCTACGCAGTAAAATCCAGCCACTCTTCCTCCAAATATGATCAGTGCTCGAACCAAACTTGATAATAGGTGTTCATGACAAATGTCCGTCTTTATGGCTGCACGTAGTACTTCACGCTAAGGGAGAAAGGTACTATTAGGTACACATAACCCTTGTACGTACTCTCATTCTATTGTTCTCGTTGGTACTCCCAGTTCTAACAGTAAACACACGGTCTTCGTCTCTCGGGAAATTCCAACAGCCCTCCTCCCTAAAAGGAGCCAGCGAGCAAACTAGTACGGCGAGCGGAACAGGTTTCTCAGCTAGGGCGCGGGTTTTGTGCCAAACGGGTAGATGAGATAGTCGGTGCTCCAGCTGTGTCGTGATTCAAACTTGGCAACAATCTCCATGTCCTCATTCCTCCTGGGCAGCTTAACGATGTACCACCGTCTGTATGCAGCAAACTCGATGGGGTTTTCTGAAGTGCGGGACGATAATGCAATTGCATGGACAGTTACATGAAGATTTCTACGCACAGATTGTTGACCGAGCACGCGAGATATGTGAATATGTCGCCCCAAGAACAGAGCGTCGCCCACAAGTAGCCCTTAGTCGTGTTAGCATTTAGCGGAGTGCATATAATAACGGACCAAGGGTTGCATGGCGGAAGGTCGAATCTTGGCAGCCTAGGCCGAGCATTAAACAAGCACCATAAATAGTCCTTGTTTCCACTGTAAGTTTCCTCTGAAGATGTACAGAGAGCCAGGACCTGTGGAGAGAGGTATCTGGTATTGAGACCCGTGGAGAGTCTGTCCATGAACGCTCCATTCACCGAAGTTGGCTTTGACCAACTTGTAAGACGGATAGTCTCCTACGGCTCTGCCAATCTGCGGAATGTCACTCATGATTATATCACGTTTCGCACTATGGACGACCAATGTACGTATAATTTTGCTTCCATTGGTTGATATGTTGGTTGATTAGGCTTCATCGGGTGGAGCACCGGGTACTGAAAATGCTCAAGTCTGTCTTTGGCAAATTTGCGATGGGCAGAGGCGAAGAGGATGAGTTGCTGTTTATGCTGTTGCTGCTGCTGCTGCTGATTGCCTGGGATGTGAGTGTTGGCTCGGCCGACCAGTACGGGAAACCGAAAAGAATGTGCGCCACTCACTGTCCCTGCTTTGTCAAGACGTTTTTGCTGCTGTTCGGCTTGTGACATCGACGTACTTGCCTCCCATGGGTACGAGGTGGACTAGGATGATTCGAATATGCATGCGCAAGGAATTCTCGGACAGCAAAGTGTGTTTTGGCTAGTGGATCAGGGTTCACGAAGACAAGCTACTCGGTGTGGACTACCTGATGCGCTTAATGACCAGCCTTTACTGGGCCGGACCCGATGAATAACTCCGACTCGTGTTTAGCTGTTGGAGACATCTCCATAAACTGGATTATATTCGTGCTTGCGGCAAGGACGCCACGCGTGTCGTGCGTCGCGTTGCGAAGGAGGCAAGTATATGACGTTCAGCTTCTGGGTTGGCAGTCTTTCGGTAGATGTCCTCGCTCCCAGGCCCATTGCAAGGGTTATATATGGAATAAGTACAAGCTAGTGACTGCAGATGTAGCTAGCGATAATTGGACGAGGTTTATTTCGTGCAGTGGTGACCGTGGGCCAAACGCGCGCCAAGTTGCGCTGAGAGGCCGACCTGGGACCGCTGCTCGTCTTTCCCTCGAGCTTGTCTCTCTTTGCTTTTTCTGCTGTTTTTGCTGTGGTTTCCTCTTGTAGGAGCACTGTACTCGGACTTGTCGAGCCATCGTACGCTGCCTGCTCACTGTGAATACTGTGCGATGCTGATTTAACCGAGTCGGTGGATGATGCAGACCGAGCTTTCATGGCGCCCAACTTCCTGTCTAAGTTCGTGAAGAGTTCGCCCTCGACTTCCTCCCAGCGATCCCGCTCGCCCTCGCCGTCTCCTTCCCGCTCTCACTCCCGTCCCTCGTTCACGGTCGAGACTAGCGACCCGGCCCACTCCTCTCATTCACGCCCGCGACGACATACGACGGTCGGCAGCGCGACCCCGTCCTTTAACGGGAGCGTCGAGTCGTTCCCCAACGTAACCATTGTTCCGCCCTCGCCGCACAGCACTTCGTACGGCTCCGATATCCCTGACGAGCCTCGGCGCCCCTCCAACCGCTCAGCAAACCGTGTGCCGTCTCTAACCAATCTCACCCCGCGCAGTGGAACTACCGACGATGAGGACATGACCACCCCCACTCCAGCAACGACGCGCACCACCTTCGCTGAGCCGTTCGCTGACCGCTCCCTGGCCCATTCGCGCTCAGCGGAGAACCTCCGGGGGAAAGCCCAGGCGGCGGTCATGCTCTCCCCTACCTCCACCCATCCCCGTTCTGCAACACTCTCATATGAGCAGCCCTACAACAAGTCTCAGGAGAGTCTAAAGAATCCTCCTTCGAAAAAGTCGAGCAAGAGTAAACTGCGCAGCTCGTCCCGCCCGCGCAAGAAGCCGTCCGGCCGCCACGATCGTTCTGCGTCGGCCTCGTCCATGCCCAATGTGACCGTCACCGAGGATGGCGTACTCACCACATCTCCCGTATCTGACCACATCCCACCGACACCTCCACGCTCGGCTCGCGTCCAGAACAACACATATCCCGGTCTTGGTCCCAGCCTGCTTGCCCCGGACAACTCAGATGCGGTCTCCACATATTCCACTGGTAGCAATGCAGCGTCATCGAGGAAGAGACGGCCATGGCATAGGTCTGGTCACGATGCGGACACTTCGCCAGCTGTGTCAACCTTGTCTCTCTCCCCTAAACGCAAGCACACCGGCAGTAGTCTCGCGTCGGCTATTGCAGCATCGGGCCTCTCCATGGCGAACCATGGTATGAACATGACACCCGTCGCCCCTCCGCTCCCTCCCACTCCCGGAACCTCGTCGAGCATATCCTCCCGGCGACCACGAAGCTCTTCCGAACACTCGCGGAATGGCCGTTCTCGTCAACCGTCGCTGGTAGCATATCCAGCTAGCGACCTGTCTGACCGAGAGTCCTTTCATTCCGGGCAGGATTTACTCGGAGACGAAAGTGGATTGGAGGATGATGACGACGACGACGATTTGGATCTGGACCCAGATGACATCCCCGTCACTGGCTTTGCGGTTGCGAGCAACAAACGCAATCAAGACTTTCATGAGCTCTTCCCCACTGTCCCAGAAGGGGACTATCTTATCGAGGGTATGTCGCGCAGACAACGCGCAACTATTAGCGTCTTAATACTTCTCTGCAGACTATGGATGCGCTCTGCAACGCGAGATCCTCATTCAAGGGCGACTGTATGTGTCTGAGAATCATATATGCTTCCACGCCAACATCTTTGGCTGGATCACTGATGTACGCCGGCACATTCTTTTCACATTTCTGTCTGACCTCGTTTCTTAGCTCTGCATTCCGATGTACGAGGTCACTGCGCTGGATAAGCGAATGACAGCATTTGTGATTCCAAACGCCATTCAGGTGACAACCTCCGGCGCAAAATACACTTTTACCTCATTCCTCTCACGTGATACAACCTTTGATGTGATCTACAACGTCTGGCGGCTCGCACGACCAGAGGGTTCGTCTGTTGGCTCGCTGTTGCAGAGCCCAAGGGGTTCGATCGAGGTTGCCATCGATTCGGACGGTGTGTCTATGGGACTCCCGTCGGCGAGCTCAGTGGGCACGAAAAGTCAAGTCAAGAACAAGGTGACGCAGTGCCTTTGTGGCAAAAATCGCGAGCATTTCAATGAGCTGGCGATGGAGAGTATTTTGCCTGGGACTCCAGAGAAGATCTACAATCTGATGTTCACGAGCGGTTTCATCAAGGATTTCATGACGCATGAACAGAAGCTCACAGGTATGTCCAGCCTTTAAGGTGTAGATTCGGCTGGGCTGAACGTCATGATGCTGCAAGACCTTCAGATCTCCGACTGGTTGCCTACGGCAGAGAATCCCGGGCTGCTCTTCCGACAAATGTCGTATATCAAGCCCCTCACCGCCAGCATTGGGCCAAGACAAACCAAATGCGAGCTGCGTGATGAGACTGTGCATTGCGACTTTGACGAATACGTTGTTATGCTTACCACGACGCGCACTCCGGACGTTCCGAGTGGTGGGGTGTTTGCTGTCAAGACGAAGACGTGCATCACATGGGCGAGCAATGTTTCTACCAAGGTTGTCGTAACCACCCAAGTGGATTGGACGGGACGCAGCTTCATCAAAGGTGAGTCCAGTAAGGTCGTCCGTTGTCTCATGTTGCCGACCCTCGCGAGTAGGTCTTATCGAAAAGTCGGCCATTGACGGGCAAAAGCAATACCACGTAGACCTTGACAAGTCTATGCGGACATACATACACGAGCACCAGTCCGAGTTCATCCCAGAGGGCGTAGATGCGGCTGTCGTGGAGGAAGCTGCTGAGTCACACACAGTCGAGGCATCCCCACGACCGAGTGTCGAACGGCCGTCACTTAGTGAAGACGAGTTGCGCAAGGCGCGAGAATATGAGCGTAACCAGCGCGGTTTACAATGGGCATACGATACGTTTGAAGGGGCTCTCAAGGTCGCGAGGCACAGTACTGCCGGTTTGATCGAGCTCCTCCGCGACGCATGGGATCAGTCAACCTCGACGGCCATCCTGTACTTCGTGATTGTTTTTCTGGTCATAAGCAATATCTGGACGCTCGTAATGGTTGGAAAGAGAGAGGAAGTAGGCAGGCGGAAAGAGATGCGGAAGACAGAGGAACGGGAGAAATGGGTACAGGGTGTCGTCACTGCGCTTTGGGACGAGCTGGTTGCCACGAGAAACTCACCAGGGGCCGGCAGCTCCTTGGTGCCTCGGCCGGCAGCTGATTGGAGAGATGAGGTGGGTGAGATTAATGTTGCACTCGACTACATTGAGCAGAGGGTGCGGCTCGTGAAAGAGAGTCTGAAGGAGCTTGACTAGTTTACATTTTTACCTTGGGATGTTTACATTTTTCCGTATCTTCCGTTTGCAATTCATTCTTGCGTATCGAATTGATAAAGTCCGCAAATGCATACAAATTTTGTTCTATGGTATTCCAAGACACGAGCTCAAGTTCGTATTAGTGACCTAAGTCGATTGTATGGGAGCGTTGGATGTCAGATTGTTGTGGCGCAGTATACGACAAGAACATCAAAATACACTAGAATCTGATATAATCGGTTAATGAGAGTGGGCAGTAAATCCTGGAAAAGTTGTCCTTGCCCGGTGCGTGCAACGGAAAGTGAAGGAGCGTGTGATCGAGTTCGAATAGCTAGATGAGCGCATAGGAATAACTGAAAGGTGCGAGAGGACAGCATGAAAAATTACGACAGGACAGCTCAATGATCTTAGCAAATGTTCTCAGCGGCCCCAGGCGATCAACGCGGTGATTGAAAAATAGATAAAACCTTTTCCGCTCCTTCCTTGTACTTCTTCAAGCCTTTGCTCTTTTGCTTATCTTCTTCGAGGGAAACAACAGAGGCCCCCCGAATCGTGCCATCAGCCCCTCTGTATTCACCACTGAATGACAAGTCTGACGATTCGCTGGGTGAAAGCATAGATATAGCCGATTCTTTAGACCTTAATGAAGGAGAGTCCGGTAATGTCGAGTTGGCAGAAGTAGCTGGAGAGAGCATTCCGGCGCTCGAAGACGTCGACAATGTCGCGGATGTTGAGTGCGTCAACGTCTTTGAAGCTGCAGTAGATCTAGATGACGAATGAGGAGACTTCTGTCGGAGAAACTGCCTTGGATGTTTGCGGAAAGTGAGACCTGGATTCCTTCCCCGACGCTGTTTGTCCGAAGGAGACGGAGATTCGGGAGATTCAGTGCCGCCAAGGTCTGAATCTACCGATAACCCTGAGAAAGAGCGAGGGCCACCAGACCGACGAGGAGTAGACTTTCGGAAGACAGCAAGCTTGTATCGATCGACGACCCCGCGAGCAAACAGACTAGTTCCCTTGGCGCCATTACGCTCTTCTGTAACCTCAGCCTCGACAAAGTCCCAATCGTCATCATCCTCATCGCGTTCAGCAGCGATGCCGTCTTCGTGCGCATCGGAGAGATCGCGATCCAGGGCTGGGATACCAGATTTTTCCCTTCGTCCCCGTTGTCGGGCAGCGTTTGGACGTGGCTGAGGCTTGACGATCGGCTTGATAGGCTTGGGTTCTTCCACGACAGCTGGAGCTGCTGCAGGTTGCGCTGACTCGGGCTCTGCTCTTGATAGCACCGACATGTCCTGACTTCGTCGAGCAGCTTTTTTGGCGAGAAGCTGTTCTCGGATAGGACTTGCTGGAGCCTGAGGTACAGGAAGAGGAGCAGGTCGGGCCTCCGGCGTTTTCGGTTCCAGACTTTCTTCCACCGCAGGCGCATCTTGCTCCACTACCTCGGCACTGCCGATAGCGGTCTGAGACAGCTGCTGTTCCAGAAGCACGCTGTCTGTACTGGTCGCGCTCGCAGAAGTCTCTTCTTCCTCATCCTCGTCATCCTCGTCTTCATCTTCTGCTTCAGCATCCTCGTCCAATATGATCGAATGCCGCCCCTTGAAGGAGTACCCATCGAATACGTCTACCGATTCGTCCTCTCCCGGGTGCACAGACGGACTGCGGGACTGCAATGGAGTTGCAACGGAGTCCTCGCCATCAGTGCGGTCGGTGTCCGTGTGACGGTCTTGATCAGTATCAGACTGATCATTCTCATTCTCGTCATTGATTACTGGCACCATGTCCAGGAAGGTATCGTCGAAGTTCTGGGTATCACTAGCGTTGGATGGATCGATAGGTGGAACATAAGGGGCTAATGGCTCCATAAGTAATCGAAGCACCAATTGCCAAACGGCTGAAAACTTACGTATGTAGCGTTTATAATACACATGAGACCAGTCTCTGCGAGTGTCGCAAAATATAAGAAAATGACATCAAAATAGCAGCGAGACGCGTACATCATTGAGAAGTAGGGATGCTTCTTTATGCGGGGTTCCTTCATCCGCAACGCGGGGTTACGTTGAAGTAACTGTCGATGAAGATGAATCAACTCCGAGACAAATTGGATCAACCTAGATGCTACTCACTCCACGTATCAAACTTTTTGTATCTTGGTCCATTGTTCTATCCTCTGGGAACTGAAGCTCGTCTTGCAAGACTCTGTAGTACATATCTGAATGATTGTTCGCCCAGAATGGTGTCTGGGAGATGTGAGTGAGTATTTGGTGGTCGATTGATTCAATGGCACTCACAATTCCTGTCAACATCTCATATAGCATTGTACCGAAGCTCCACCAGTCGACCTCATAACTATATTGTTGACCTTGTATTACCTCAGGTGCGAGATACTCCGCTGTGCCGCAGAACGTCGTCGTCGTATCGATTGTACTAGATGGCGTCCAACTATTCGACAGCTCTTCACCTTTCTCGCCCTTCATCCAGTGAGGGGTTGCAGCAGTAGGGCTGCCAGCAGTGAAGTCACCTCTCAATCCAGACGGCGTCGGCGGAGCCGTGATAGGCGATGTGCGACGGGGAAATTCTTTCGATAGACCGAAATCTGTGAGGACGATGTGACCATCTGCAGCGATGAGGATATTTTCGGGCTTCAGATCGCGGTAGATTACGCCTGCCGCATGTAACCCTTCTACGCCCTCGACGATTTCAGCAGCGTAAAATCGTGCCCTATCACGTCCCAAGCGACCCCAGCGCGCTAGTTGAGTAGCTAGGTCCCCGCCAGGGTGAAAGTCCTAAACCAGAACTGCTTGAATACAGCGTCGGGCACACGACTACCGACTTACCATGACCAAGAAAAGGTTCTCCTTGTCGTGGAAACTCCACCATAGCTTCACGACAAATGGATCGGTGCCTTCCGCTGCCATTCGCTTCAAAACAGCTTGTTCGGTCAACGTATGTTGCAGTTCTTGATGAGCCAGCACATGTCGTTTGGTGATAGCTTTCAATGCATATACCTCGCCGGATGGCTTGTATCGAACGAGAAGCACCTTGCCCGCACAGCCTTTACCGAGCACGCGCATCATCTCGAAATCGTCGATGGCCACTTTCCGCTGAGACTTCTTCTTCTCACTATTCGGGTCCATTGACTTGCTGCGCTTCTTTCGAGATGCACGTCTCCCCGTGGTCGAGATGGAAGAGTCGTCGTACGAGTCTCCAGTTTGTGACGTCCTAGACGATGTTGCGTCGCTTTGTAGCGGAGACGACAGATATACTCGCGACGCGCGAGACATTGGATCAGCTGATTGAGAACGGGGAATACGTGTAGCATGCGAGGAGCCATCCGAAGCCACAGGGGTGGACGGCATATCTTCATCTGTACGGGCTTCAATCCCGTTGAGAACATTTTTAACGACCTCGGAGCTCGCTATCACATCCTGGAGAACGACTGCGGAAGGCTTGGGTGATCGCGGAGTGAGCGCTCGATCCTGGTCATCGGGCTTATGCCCTGACTCTGCAACATGAGCAATATCTTCACCAGTTACGGATGTCTGCGCTGGATTGTGTTCTATGATCTCCACATCTTCCTCCTCCTTGATGTCCTCCTGCGCGGCGCTGCTATCAGCAAAACCAGTCTCCTCATCTGCAGATACAGGAGCATTTGCAACAACCCGGGAAAGACCATCGACCTTCGGCAATACACCTCTGTCCCGATCTCCATTCGCTACGACCTGGCTAATTGATCGCTGCATTTCCGACGAATTCCTGTTTCCGGGACTCACGTGCGCAGCAAGGTCCGAGCGCACACGTTTTATCGCCCGCTCAACTCGCACGCTTTGTAGGTCATCCGTGCGGACTCTTACAAACCGTTTCCACACACGCGTCTGTCGAAGGGAAGAGTCGTTTGCTACTGCTGTGAGGTAGGCCGCAAGACCTGTTACGGTGCTATTAGCTGGGGGAAGTGATGCCTGCAAGTCGTCTTCGTCGTCATTTTCTGCAAATGGATCAGAAAACTCCTGCTTCGGAGACGACAGTGGGGTAGGTTGTGTCGAAGAAACGACGCTAGTCGTTGTACTGCTTGCCGCATGGCTGGATGTTGCAGATCGACGGCCGGAGACTTGTCGCTGGAGAGATGACTTGCTCGAGGGCGAGGCCAGTCTTGAGAGTGTGTTGAGGAATGTAGACTTGCGCTTTGGAGGTGCGGAGACAGAGGAACTGTCGATAGGAAAGTTGGGCATTTTCACCCCGGGATGACTATCGCGCAGCTTTCCATGCAGCGCAAATATCTCCTGCGCGGTACGGGTGAGAGTGATATTATGTGTTAGCGCTAGAAAGTGGTCAAAAGGTTAGTGAACGAACAGGTTGACGTAACTTGAACAAGCGCAAAGAGATGGCCGGCTTATCACCGATACTGACGTCTTACACGCACTTTACGGAAGTACGCGGGGTAAAGAAGGAGGGGAAACGACGAATGTGAGACAGGAGAAATACTCACTCTTAACGTATATACTGTATGATGAGGGGTCATGTGGCATCTCCGCCACGCTGATAGTCCAGGGCCCATCTTGGTTGTCTATCCGAAATGGGATCCGACGGGTGGGCATAGACTGGATCTCGGTCGAGTTTTTCATCGTGGAGAGCTCGCGGTCGAAGAAAGACGAGTCGACGACGATACTTGAGCGATCTCTGGAGTGCCCCAAATCAAGATTGTTGCCGGTGATGGTATCGACGCTCCGTCTAGTCAACGAGTGGGACAGTGCAGGATTTGTAGGCCGTGTGCTGGCAGGATCGAAGCCTCTGTGTATAGCACCTAGTCCAAGAACCGTTCTGAACCTGGCGCGCGAGTCGGCGGTTGAGGTCGATTGGTGCTGAGGCTGTGGGGCGACGGAGCGAAGGACACTCAGCATGCGAAAGGTGCGGTCGTGCTGCGCGACGACGGCCGGAGGAGGGGAGGGTGGGCAACGAGGAAAGACGGAGGAGAGGAAAAGGTTGTTTACGGAAAAGTGCTAGAGACGGCAGTTGGGTGAGGCGAGGCGTGGAGGCCACGAGTTGGGAAGCGATGATGGGCGTGATGAATGCCTCGAGGCTGTCGCAGCTACTCGTGAGAGCGATTGGACGACTGACTCGGGGCGAAGGAGACGGGGAAATCCAAGAGATGGTGTCGAGTGGGTACAAGGCGAAAGGGCGTGGTGGGCGTTGCAAGACAAGCGCAGCCGTCGCTTGGGTCTCGCTCGTCAGTTGAACTCTCGCTTTCACGCAAAGGCAAACACCACGCAATGGACGTCCGCAGTGCTCTCCTCTCGTCACCACAACCCGGAAACCTTTCGGTCCACGCGCCGGCTTTTCGTAGCGAACGGAATATCAGTCCTGGCGGCGATGAGCTCAAGCTGCGCTTCAGTTTGCAAGGTTTCGCAAGCCCAGCCAACCCTCTGATTTGCACTACATCCGCACCATTGACACGGATGATTTCATTCGAATCTGGATGAAATATCTTCTGAACCTCTTGCTGGTATGCGTAGGTTTCCGACAATGCCATATATTGTACAGCAATCCAGACTACTATGCCTCAGCCCCTGGCCTAGGCAAGAACGCAAGTCGAGGCTCCTATGTCTCTTCCGTGAATGGCCTTCTTGAACTTCGAGGCGAACTTCGAGGTAGCAGCTGACCGGATTCACTCTCACAGGCTGTCTCATATATCTGACCTGACATCCTGCGCCGCATTCCACCTCTCACATACGAACCCCCACAGCGAGTACGACATGCCCAACCCCAATCGTGTCACCGAGAAACTCTTCCAGTCACCGTCAAAGTACATCCAGGGCCCGTCAGTGATCCGTAATGCACCAAAGTACCTCTCATCCTTTGGAGGCGCACCGTTGCTACTTTGTGATGATGTTGTCTTTGGAATCGGTACATTTCTCATTGTGCATTGGTTTTGCATACACTCATAGCATTTCATGCCAGCTGGCAAGGAGCTCACTACCGCGCTTGAAGTAGCAAACTTCAAGGTGACACGAGGCATTTTTGGTGGCGAGGCATCAAAGGACGAGATTGCCCGCCTCAGTGCGCTCGGCAAGGAAAAGTCGGTCGACTTCATCATCGGGCTTGGAGGTGGCAAGACTGTCGATAGCGCTAAGGCTATTGCGGATGATCTGGGGCTGAAGGTTGCCGTACTGTCGACGACTGCATCGACTGATGCACCTTGCTCTGCCCTCTCTGTTCTTTACCGGCCAAACGGCGAGTTCGAGAACTATCGGTTCTACTCGAATAATCCCTCCATTGTCCTCGTTGACACGAGCGTTGTCGTTCAGGCCCCCGCACGCTTCCTTGCATCAGGCATCGGTGATGCGCTCGCAACACACCTTGAAGCCAAGGCCGTGCGGAATAGTCCGAACTTTGGCGGTGGGCTCCCAACCGAGGCTGCTTCAGCAATCGGCGCGAGGTGCGAGGAGATTCTATTCAAATACGGCCGGCAGGCGGTGGAAGCAAATAAAGCAAAAGCAGTTACTCCAGCGTTTGAAGCGGTCGTAGAAGCGAATACCCTTCTTTCTGGCCTGGGCTTCGAGTCTGGTGGTGTTGCTGCGGCGCATGCTGTGAGGATCGCCTGCGTTCGAGTTTGTTAAACCCCTTGCTGATGCCTGCTTATAGATTCACAATGGCCTGACCGCCATCGACAACCATACCTTGCATACTAAGATGCACGGGGAAAAAGGTCAGGATCCCCCTCTCGAGTCCCTCTTACATTCTGATTGACTAACATATGTCTTGCAGTTGCTTTTGGTATAGTCTGTCAGCTCATCCTTGATGGTGCTCCCACGTCCGAGATGGACCGTTACATCTCGTTGTTGGTTTCCGTCGGGCTCCCTACAATGCTTTCTGATTTAGGCATTGGAAATGCGACTGACGAAGAGTTGAGACGCGTGGCAGCCCTCGCGTGTGCGCCGAACGAGACAATCTGGAGTATGGACAGGGTAATTACAGAAGAGATCGTGTTCAATGCAATCAAGGGGGCAGATGTGGCGGGAAAAGACTACAAGGTACGCAATGGTTATTCCCTGTGACCGGCCCAGATTTGTGAGATGTATGAGCATTGTTAACACCTTGTTGTGCTTCATTGTATTACTATGTGCTATTGTCTAACCTCAGGCTATTCAATATTCATCTGTGAGACTTAGGTAGTGTAGGTTTTGTGAACACCTCTGCATATAGTTTCTGATGGCCTTGGATACCCTTGAACTCCAGTGAAAGTTCAAATTTATGAGACATTATAGGGTTGGTAGGGTTGGAAGAATCTAACAACCTAGGACTATATACCTATGTACCTAGGTGTGCTGTATATCACCTAGGCCCTAGGTACACTATCCTGTACCTAGGAACACACTGTCAAGGTATCGCCCTTGATCCTAACCCTAAACTCTAACCTCAGTACTCACTTGTGTGGTGCTGGTAGTTGACAAGAGGTAAGATGACTGAACTTGTCTTGTGAGCTGTTACCTCAGAGGAAGAGTAGGATGAAGTAGATGGTGTATGTTCGAATAAAAACAGACTGCCGTACTACACTGGATTGCTCTGGTATTTTATACATGAGGGACCAGACCCCGGATACTACTGGTAGTACACCTAACACCTAGGATGACTGATGCTTGTAATACACTATTGGCTATCTAAGAATACCTAGCACATGAACCATCGCTCTGTCCATGTGTTCAGTTAGCAGTCTGCTTATGTGATGATCACCTGAACGACTGTATGTGTCTCTAGTACAAATGGGGAAATCTCGTGTGAATGTATGATAGCCCATTTGACCTGCTTCTGATAAGCTAGACACCTGACTACTAACATGTCACTATGCATTACGCTATCGTTATCTCGTTAGATATCTAATCAGATAAGATATAGATCATCTAGACACTAGAGACAAGATAGACGCCATGAAATTCTGTAACACACACACACCTACATACCTAGATATACTATCCTACACCTAGGTATATGTACTTACATGCATAGGTACATGTGTTAAGTGTTACAGCACAAGCGGGGGGTTCCTTTTCTTTTCCTAACTATTCGTCATTGACCCTGTAATTATACAATTGATCCCATCACCTGATGTGTTTCACCTACATCAAGTGTTTCATATCTATCATGTTTCACTTATATCATATTATACTTACATCACATCTCATCTCTATTATGTTTCATCCTCATCACTGATACAACCCAGTGACACCTGTTTCATGTACATTACTGATCCAACTCAGTGTTTTATATCTATTAAACTCTATTCGCTTTACCTATTTAAGTAGCACTGCTTCCACTACTGTACTTTAGTTTTGTTCTCTTGTTCCCTACATATCTTCATAGGGACATCTTTAGTAATAGACTCAGTTGTCTGTTCCAGTCTCAGTCTGAAGCGTGTTGAACGAATAGTGAACGCACCTACAAGTTCTATGTACAGAACCACT
>NW_012133119.1:2892-3024 GCF_000313525.1 Fibroporia radiculosa | reverse complement strand
GAGAGTTTTGTCCTAATGTTAAGGGACCTAATGACTGAGGATCAGGAGTTTGACTTATAACTGTTACTGGTACTGATACTACTACTGCTACGCATAAGGCTGACGTGCTATACTTGTCCTAGACTTGTAGAC
>NW_012133119.1:1483-2646 GCF_000313525.1 Fibroporia radiculosa | reverse complement strand
AGATGTCCCTATGAAGTGTACATAGGGAACAAGAGGACAAAACTGAAGTATAGTAGGGCAAGTAGTGCTACTTACAAATAACAGGAATAGAGTTTAATAAGTATGAAACACTGAGTTTGGATCAGTGATGTACATGAAACAGTTTCACTGGGTTGTATCAGTGATGAGGATGAAACATGATATAGGTGAAACATGATATAGGTGAAATGTGATAAATATGAAACACTGATGCAGGTGAAATGCATGAAATGATGGGATCAGTTGTAATAGTACAGGGTCAATGATTAATAGTAAAGAAAAAGAAAGAACCACCCCTCGAAGCTGTAACACTCACTGCTTCAGACTTACTAATCATATTGCACTATCATTGCTTTTGTTATATGGATATTATATCTGTAGATCCCTGAGCCCCAAAATGAGGCTGGTTGACTAGAACTAGGATCAGAAGATGGATGGCTAGTAATAGAAACCTAAGATCATCAGGAAAAATGACAGAACTTGTCTCTAGAGTGCTATAGATAGCTTTAGATATCTTTAGATGTCTTTAGCTAGTTTTGAAATATCTCTAGAATATCCAGATCAAAAGTATCATTCTATATTACATATATAGCTGTTTATAAGCTAGACACTAACATTTATGCACATGATATGCATAAAAATTAATACAATTCCAGGTTTTAACCTCATTTCATACAATCAAAGACTATCCCAAGATGTTCTATAGCACTCTGGGAGTGCTCTCAGAGGGCTATGAGAGACAAGTCCTGTTATTTTTCCTGATGATGTATAGAAAGAATCAGATGTAATGAAAGTGAAAGATGATGATGGGGAAGAAGCAGTAGGAAACAATAGTGGGGTGATATTAAAGCTAACTGAAGCAAAAAATGATAGATATGGTCATATAGAAGCCAGGAACATATTGTGCAAGTATTCGGGGGTGTATATTGTATCCCTCTATCATGAGAATGTTACAGCGTGAGGGGGGGGTTTCTTTTCTTTCCTAACTATTCGTTGTTTAACCCTGTAACTGTATGACTGATCCTATCACTTGATATGTTTCACCTACATCAAGTGTTTCATATCTATCACGTTTCATCCCCTCATGTTTTACTTACATCATGTTTCATCTCTATCACGTTTCATCTTCATCACTGATACAACCT
>NW_012133119.1:0-1229 GCF_000313525.1 Fibroporia radiculosa | reverse complement strand
ACTGTACTTTAGTTTTGTCCTCTTGTTCCCTACGTACCTTTATAGGGACAATCTTCAGTAATAGACTCAGTTGTCTATTCTAGTCTCAGTCTAAAGCATAGCTTCACACAGTATACTTTCTCAAACCACTGCCAGTTGCAGTGGCTCAGTCTCTAAGTCCAGTTCTAGTATAGCACATTAGCCTCACGCGTAGCAGTAACCTTTGTCAGTAGTAGTCTTAAGCGGAACTCCTGATCCTCAGTTGTCAGGTCCCTTAACAGAGAAAGTGATTAAGGCTAGAGTATATGCAATGTAGTGCTACAGTAATTTTTCTTGAGGTACATGACCAAATTAGCAAGGTGGTTTAGTTGATGAGCCTGGACATTATTTTATACTGGCTATACATCAAATCAAATCAATCTTGAAAATTTGTATACAGCCTTTAGTGCTCTAGACATCAATCTGCGAGGTTTGTATTGTTCTGAACATTTTTACAGCCTAGCTGGGTATGAAACACTGTTGTAATTAAATCAAAATTTTTTGATTAATTGCAACAACCATGGTTGCTGATATATACATATCTCACGTTGTTGCACACAGTTATCTATATGATCTTGTAAAACTATGCACAGCTCTAGGCTATATGGGGCAGCAAGTAACTATACAAAAACATACAAAGCATTCCTGTATAAAAGATAGCCTGAATTTATCATGATTTCTATCATTCTAATCTCCAATCATCAACTACTGCTTTTAACATTTTGCCTTCTATTTACTATGAACTATATGTGTTACTTTCCAGATTGTTACCCAGGAGAAATGCACACTCTAAGAACTGTGCAAAAGCATCTTGAGATAACTACCAAAGTGGAACCTTCATATATGTATGCTCAAGCTTATATAAAACAGCTGGATATATATATTCAGAAGACTACTCAGTCTCTACATGAGTATCAAAATAATTTCAGTATGTTTATCTTTAATTGTATTTTAATCTAATACTGATCTAATTTTTAGAAACTAAAAAGTCTACTGGTAATCTGAAAATGTGCTTTAGAGTTTGACTTGGGCTGATACATATTTTAAGGTGTTGATAATAGTTTGTTATACTTACTTATGATTTAAGTATATGCTACAGCTTTTGTTTTTGTTATTGTTATAGGTATAAATGAAAATCAAGCTCAAATTGTCCAAGGTAGAGTTGTTACAGTCTTATGGGGGGTTTCTTTTCTTTGTCTGACCATTCGTCG
>NW_012133118.1:2736-3004 GCF_000313525.1 Fibroporia radiculosa | reverse complement strand
TTTTGTCCTAATGTTAAGGGACCTAACAACTGAGGATCAGGAGTTCAACTATACTGTTACTGGGACTTAATACACGCTATAGTCTACGCCGATACTAGAGTGCAAACTGAGCCACTATATCTGATAGCGGTTTAAGGATGTATACTGGTTGAAGCTGGGCTTCAGATTGAGACTGAGGATTGAATAGACAACTAAGTCTATTACAAGAGAACTGTCCCTATGAAGTGTACGTAGGGAACAAGAGGATAAAACTAAAGTATAGTAGCGC
>NW_012133118.1:0-2499 GCF_000313525.1 Fibroporia radiculosa | reverse complement strand
TTTCACTGGGTTGTATCAGTGATGAAGATGAAACACAATGGAGATGAAACACGACGTAAGTAAAACATGATATGGATGAAACATGATAGATATGAAACACTGATGTAGGTGAAACACATCAGTTAATGGGATCAGTCATACAGTTACAGGGTTAACAACGAATAGTTAAGAAAGGAAAAGAAAGGAAAAGAAACCCCCCACTCAAGCTGTAACAGTAGGACTATAGTGTGTATAAGTCCTAGTACCAGTTAACAGTTGAAACTCCTGATCCTCAGTCATTAGGTCCCTTAACAAAGGACCCCCTCATCACCGCAAAGAGGGAGTGCTCATCAAAGTCATCGTCATTGAGGTCATCCAGGACACCCCCATGGAACGGGAGGATTGTTGAGCCAAAAAGGTAAGATTCAACTGCAAGGTTTGGAATGCCCAGTGTGGTGGTAGCCTCGCAGGAGCCTGGTGTCTGCAGACAACCGTAAGCGTTATCTGATGGATCAGATAATAGGGAACGCACCTCAGGTGTGACAAAGTTGCCCATGGTGGTATCAATACTGCTTCCCTGTCCCACAGGGTCGCGGTAGGAGAATGCAGGTAAAAGAGCACCCTCTCCATCGAGGGGGTTGGGTATATGTGGAGGGGCGTCAAGGAGACCCAGGAAGGGCTCCTCTCCAGCACCCCCAAAAGCAGTCCGAGACGGCAGATGTGACCCTGCTGGGTGTCAAGGTATGTACCCTTGACCCTAACCCTAACTCTAACCCCAAGACTCACTTGTAGTGGTAAAGGTGGTTGCAAGAGGTAAGATGAAGTCTTGTCTTGAGAGTTGTTAACTCAGAGAGAGAGTAGGATGAAGTAGGCGGGTCTTAGTTGTATAACCAAGATGTCCCTCTACGCTGGATTGCTCTGGTATTTTATATATGAGGGACCAGACCCCTAATACTACTGGTAGTACACCTAACACCTAGGATGACTGATGCTCGTAATACGCTATTGGCTACCTAAGAATACCTAGCACATGAACCATCGTCCTGTCCATGTGTTTGGTTAGTAGTCTGATGTGTGATGATCACCTAAACAACCGTATGTGTCTCTAGTACAAATGGGGAAATCTCGTGTGAACGTATGATTAGCACATTTGACCTGCTTCTGATAAGCTAGACACCTGACTAGTAACATGTCACCATGCATATCACTATCGTTATCTCTTTAGATATCTAATTGGATTAGATATAGATCATCTAGACGCTGGAGATAAGATAGGCACCATGAAATTCTGTGACACTGGGGGGTAAGGAGTGAATCGGGTGCTACTCTGGCCACCTGACTCAGAGGTCTGGCGGCTCATAGGACGGGGAGTCCTATCTTTGGTGGCGGTCTGGTGAGCTCCAGTAGGGAGGGGAGTAGTGGGGAGGTGAGACATAGGTGGGCACGTAAGAGAGATGGTGGTGGTAGGAGTTCAAGAAGCAGTGGAGCAATTCGCACTCAGATGAGCTCGCATCTTACCTACAATGAGTATGTGTTGCCATGCTACTGGTTATTGACAATCACACACAAGTCAGTTTATGTCTCGTCTACTTATAAATAAATAACTCATTTCCAGCCTTATTGCCAATACATGCCATCATATACATTGTGACTCAGGTTTTGCTGATGGAGATCTTCCGAGGGCTGGAGAGCGAGCAGCTAGGTCAGTCATCTTATATCGCGAAAGGCTGCCCACAGTAATTAGGCTGAATAGTACAGCATGTTCCAGTACACGAGTTTCAAGTCGAAACGAGTCTGAAACTCCCGCAAAAATTCTCTCAATCTCAACAGCCTCCTCCGCATTGATTTCTCTCGTGTACTTATAGACTCAGACCGTGGACGTCGTCATCAACGCTGCTGTGCTCTCTGAGGCTCTGCAACGCTCTCTCATCTCATTTCCCTCCCGCTCTCTCGCTGCTTCGACGCACACCGACCGTCCTGCCTGTTGACCGCTCCTCTCCCTCCTCGCTCCTCTCCCGCCGCACCCGTTCTTGGGGGGTCCCGCTCACGCCTTTCCGCACCCGATGTAGTCAGTCGAGTTCCTCGAGCACTGCTCGCATTATCAGCGCCCGCGTGCGGAGGTACTCACGCTTTTGCTTCAGTGACTTCTTCAGCGCACTGACGCCATGTTTCTTATAAAAAGCTGACAAAATTGGCGGCATCTGTGGACAATCCCCCGGATGCGGGCCATCAAGGATGGCGTGGTTAACGTTTTTAGCGTTCCACTTGTCCAACGCCGCCACGTAGTTGGCGTAGTTCGTTTCATCTTGTCGCCGGAGGGCCATTTCTTCTGGGGAAGGCTAATGAAATACCTGCCTATTAGTGCAATGCTGGCAAGGACAGCAAAGAGACTACACACCGGCTCGGTATCTGAAAGTGAGAAATATGTCTAGTTGCCGCGCAAGCACCACACGTGGATAGTAATACGCACGATCAGCCAAGGATCAGGTTAACAGCACGACGGAGTATCTCCCTGTGAGC
>NW_012133117.1:10553-11624 GCF_000313525.1 Fibroporia radiculosa | reverse complement strand
GCAGCTAGATCCAGCCAAACTCTTCTGGACTCTGTCTGGAATCTACTGGAATCTGTCTAGACTCTATAACTATATCTAGTTGATCAGATAAACAATTGTGTCTAGATAAGATATAGATGAGATTAGATCAACTAATCTACAGTGTCCAATGAACCGTTTGTAGCGGTTCTGTACATAGAACTTGTAGGTGCGTTCACTATTTGTTCAACATCTACTACCACTCTAGGAGCACTCTGTACTGCTGAACCCATGGGGAACTGGAGTTTGTCAGACAAGGAATGGGAGGAGAACACATGGGAATATCTGCTAACACAAGAATCAAATGTGTTAGAAAGTATGTGGGCCTCACTTCAAGCCATGAGAGATCAGGGAGTGGTCAATGAAGTCAATCATTTCTGCACCATCAACACAAAATTGGACCTTCTGTTAGCCACACAAGGATCATTAGCAGGGGAGATCCCCAGGACTCAGGAGGAACTTAGTCAATGCCGCTCTTGCCTCAAGGCTGCCAACTTGGAGGATCGACTTGAACAACATGAGTTTTCCATCATCACTCCTCCTTCAGGTGCTATACCTTGTTGACTCCATCACTGCACCACTTGCAACATGGATGGTCATTTTTAAAGTGGGTGTTGGTAATGGCTGTGCTCCTCATGTGGTTTGCTCCACCCACACAAAAAATTCCGGACTATTGAGGATGTGCTAAATGGGGAGACACCTTGTCCTATCGAGGAACTGGGTTATTTGAAGGAACGGCACACCCAGTGGCAACTGTAACAACAAATATAGAGGAGGGGGTAATGTTACAGCTTTGAGGGGGGTTTTCTGTTCTTCCTTACTATTTGTTAATTGACCCTGTACTACTACAACTGATCCCATCATGTGGTGCATTTCACCTGCATCACTGTTTCATATATATTGTGTTTCACCTTTATCATGTTTCATCTATATCATGTTTCACTTATATTGTGTTTCACCTATATTGCATTTCACCTGTATCATGTTTCATTTTCATCACTGATACAACCCAGTGAAACCATTTCATACTTATTAAGCCCTATCTACCTTACT
>NW_012133117.1:0-10308 GCF_000313525.1 Fibroporia radiculosa | reverse complement strand
CAGTTGTCTATTCAAGTCTTAGTCTGAAGCTCTGCTTCAACCAGTATATGTTCTCAAACCACTGTTAGCTACATTGGCTCAGTTTACAAGTCTAGTACAAGTATAACGTGTCAGCCTTACATGTATCAGTATCAAGTTGTAAGTTGAACTCCTGATCCTCAGTTGTTAGGTCCCTTAACACCTGGGGGTTTATATACACAGGGAGAACACTACATGTACAAACAATTAGATAATAAATCTAAAGTGGTGCCATACACTAATTATGAGTCAGCTGCCTAATGGGGTAGTAATCTCCAGGGAGCTGACAATGGACATCAAAAGAATGTGTCATATCTGCTGAAATTGTAGAACAATAGATGCAGCTAGGTCCAGCCAGACTCTCTTCCAGACTTTGTCTGGAATCTACTAGACTCAGTCTAGATTTATAACTATATCTGGTTTATCAGATACATCAGATAAACAATTGTGTGTCTAGATAAGATATAGATCAGATCAGATCAACTAATCTACAGTGTCCATGAACTGTTTGTAGCAGCTCTGTATAAAGAACTCATAGATGTGTCTCACTATTTGTTTAACATCTCCAGTGCCCCCTACACCAATCAACTGCACAATGTGATTGATTCATGTGTACTGGCCTTCAAGACATATCTCATGGATGCCAAAGGATGTATAATGTCTCCAATTATCTCAGAAACATCAATTTTACCTGTATCAGTGCTCACACACCAATTATTGACTTCACAATTTTGCTGACATCTCTTAGTAGCATCTCAGTATATGTTTGGGCCTACACACATAGATCTGTTGATGGTATAGTCAAGGTGAATTATATTCATGAAGGACGGCTAGCTGTACCATCCACTGTGCTTAGCAATACACAACCTTGTGGATGTATAAGCTCATGACCAAATTTATTGCTTATCACGATGGTCTTCATCTCACCGTCGTAGCTGTGATAGAAACGCCGGCATCACCAATGTCCTTTCACACTGCCCGGCCCGAAACCGAAATTCATTGACACCAGCGGGTCTCTAGTGGCTGTATTTCCAATGACTCACAGAACCGCAAGGGCCGAAGGACTTGAGAGGACTCAGGATCACTGGTCTGCCTCCTTTACAACCACATGCAACGTTCGAACGCCCCTGTCTTCCATGAGTATGTTCGTCCTAGATATAGTGAGACCACTCTGTCCGCGATATGTAATTCGTTTGGTTAACGTATCTCCGTATTGCACTCTATGCCACTGTGGTCAGACGTTGTTTTGATCACTGGCAAGTCGATCTTAGGGAGGCCAAGGATCCATGTGATACGATTCCGCTGTGTCTTTGCGGTCGATACATACATGCCAGTCTTCCAGACGAGTGTTAAGCGCATCTGACAGGGTCGCGCAAATCGTCTTGTTCTCATCTCTCATGCTTATCGTACTCTTCGTAACAGTGTAGGCTGGCACCATGACGAAGAACGTTCATTGTAGGCCAATTGCGCAAGGGTTACACTCAAAATTTCTCTCTATTATGTTGCTATTGCTTTCATTATCGCAATGACATCTATAATGGAAGTACTTATTCCGCCAACATTCTTCCAAACCACCCAGATCGAATTCCATGCATACCAGGATGCATCCAGTAGGCGTCTTTCGTACCACAGTGGTATATAATACGGGTCCCTTTTTTCAGTTGTTCGTTGCTTAGCTCCCTCTCGTCCATCGTATCGTACGTGAGACTTCCATCGATATGTCCTTTGTCCCAACTCTAGCACTTATAGTCGATGCAACGTGAGTTGTCTACCACCACGACTACGCGAGAAGATACTCGTAACTTACGATCTCTCACAAGCTATCTGGGCAGTATCTGCATCTATGCGTCCTCTGGTGTGTCACTTTACATGTGCATCTCACGCGTTTATGAAGTATTAGCATGGTAGCTCTCGTTGTCTATGACTACATGCTCTCCTTCTCCCTTGAAGTTGATCTGTTCTGGTCATGTCCTGCTTCTTGGGCCACAGTTATATTCTTCCTCAACAGATACCTGCTCTTATTCAATGTTGTACTGAATATAATGGCTTATATTCCTGTGACTGCTCATTTGGTGAGTTGTCTCATTATATTCTTCTTCTTCTGCAAAAACTTATTTTACATGGAGTAGAGGTTTGGCTGTATTATTTCAGACTGTGACACTGCAGTAATAAGATTAGTTGTAAAGCCATCTACATTCTGACATCTGTGTTGGAAATGGTAGCATTGATCATCTCAGCAGGTTTGTCTTGCGTCTACTTTAGCTCTGGATATTTTTTAATATAGTGTGTGCAGTATTTGCTGCTCTGAGAACATATGCCATAAGTGGGTTTAATTTATGGTCCACATTGTTTGTTCTTGGATTTGGGATTGTGCCTGTGGCTATAAATATGGTGTGTCATAATTTCTCTCAGAATATCAATGACATCTTATGTAGAAGCAGTATATCTATCTAAATTCATCTTCTTATGTTCTTGCAATGGATGCCATGATGGCATGTTGGATAAATACCAATGTAACAGACTCTGTTTTCTTTGGGTAAGTGTTTGGGTGTGTGCACATGAGATGAGTGCTAATATTTCTTGATTCAATAGATGTAAGTGTGCTATATTATCTTGTCAAATTCATCATGATATTAATCTATTTAAAGTATCTCTTTTATCTGCAGTATCAGCCTTCATCTCTAACATGATTGTTATTGTGATTACCTGGAAGCATACATTCCAACCAGGCTTGGTATCTGTATATCATAGTTTCAAGCAATCTATAATATTGATTATCTTCAGAGATGGTGAGTTTCTAGCAAATGATCAAGTATGCTTTTTTGACCTAAGGAATTGCACAGGAACAGCTTATTTTTTGTAAGGCTACTTGTTGCTTTTAGCATTGTTCAACATTAGTGAAATGATTACTTCATACAGAACAGATCTTGCACTACAGATCTCAGGGCTGATATTCATAGATCAGAGTGAAAATTCATTTGTAAATATTTATAGATCTTACTCACCCTATTATATCTGATTTCAATGCTTGTAGGTTTTGTTCAATTACACAGCTTCATTTGTGAACATGTGAGTGCTCTATATAATCTGACTTGAAGCCTATTCTAAGTGGCCACATTTCATCTGTTCTGTTAGTGTGCCTTATATCCTCATCTCACGTTTTATGCTCAACCTTCGAGTTGCCTCCAAGTCTGCACACACATCAAACACTTCTTCTCAGTATAATTCTGAAGGTCTGTACATGCAGATGATGAGCTTGCACTTTGCATCCAGCCTTGTTGGAGATTTGGGTGGACCTCTCGATGATGGTTCACTTTCAGTCATGGATCACAAGGATGAAGACAGCTCATCTGAGCCAACTCATGATAGTCCAGTACTTAACGAGGAAATTGAGCTGATAGATCTTGGCAAGGGAAAACAGAGAGATGGAATGGTGAGTAGCAAGAGTTTCTGATGGGCCCTGATGGTTAAGTAACCGCTTGTATACGTACAGAATGAAGGCACGTTCACCGGCAATGTATCCACTCTTGAGATTGTTGAATGTAGGCGGTCTGGTTGAGGGACAGGATAACGAAGCTTGAGCAGTGCAATCATGACGTCGGTTCGCGAAGTAGCTATAGATGGATAAGGAACCGGACAAGTAGACAATTTACTATAACTTGTAATTCGTGGGAATATTGACTGTTATTCTCTCGGTACTGTTGCAGCTCATCGCGCGTTTCAAAAGAGCACGAATGCCTGCAGGAAGATGAGATGCATGAACGTGCGCACCGACCATAGAAATTGGTAGAGCACCATGAGTCGTCGCGGAGAACAGGAGTCTGCTTGAATTCCCGCAGCTAGAGCCACGATTGAGATCAGCAACGTGTGGGGAAGGAGCAAGATTCGACTGTGCATACTTATCGCCAAGTTCCAACCCCGGGGCATACACTCCCGAAACATCGCAATCCGAGGCTTGGATCACACTCAACTTTCGCCCGAGGGGGAAGCCGTCCGAGTTGAAAAAACGCATATTATCGCGCGCGAGTCGATTCATCGCTGTACACAATATGGGGATGGGTGCATTCGAAAAGTTTTACCGAGGAAATGCTGCACCTACCGCTCTGCGTCATCACGTTGGCTAGTCCGAGCAACACATCTCACGTCCTTCGGAGAAGCCCAGGAACCCATCCCATCTCAAAATTGCCACAGGTTTTGAAGCTTCGATCTTGATGGAAATACTACGCCGGGACACAGGATTGTAGGAGATCCGGCCCTCGAAATGATAGATGAGGATGGCAGGTAGTGTCGTTGATGCTGTCGACAACGAACTTTGAGCGACGGAACAGAGCACTGCGAGACTGTGATGCTGTGAGGACAACGCGGAGTATTCGAGGGGGATATGACGAGAACATACGCAGAGGATCTGGCGCGGCGTCAACAGCGAAAATCTCTGCATCGCCGCCGCCTCTTCTTGATCCCACTGCTAGGGCCTGCCTACACGCTGGCGGAGGCCGTCGACACTGCACGGATGGTAAGTCTAGTGCCACTATTTGCCTCCCTTACGCAGCGACTCCTCTCGGGCTACACTTTCGCTTTCGTTTGATCGCCCCGCCCGGCGTACTGTCATCTGGACGCCTGGTAGAAACAACATCGCGTTACATCGGGGTATTCAAACATGCATACCTTTCACACAGGTTTCCAAAGACATGTAGAGAACAGGACGAGTGCCGACTCGTTGCTACATCCATCTCCAAACGACATATAGCCATGGGGAGTCCGCGTCACATTCGCCCCATCGGCAGACGAGCTGTGTGTAAACCGCCTTAGCGGCTTGGACGAGAAGATGGCTTTCTTACCTGCGGAATTCATCGCATTCAACGGCGTTGATCACTCAGAGTCAAGGTGTCGGGGAATTGTTGTAGAAGACTTATGTCCAAGCTTGGCCCGGGATGCATTGCGCGTGTCCGCCGGTCGATGCCGAAGGAGGCACACTCGGCGCCTCGCTGTCTGGCTTCCATTTCTCTACCATCTCCGCCATTCCCTTTTAAAGTGAAGAATCGACGCGCTATGGACACCTCGAGCCAAGATCTGAAGATCTCATCCAGCGATTCTTCCTCGCTTGAATGCACTCCGAATATTCAGATCACACTGCATGGCCGGAGCAACCACAACGTGGTCCGAGCATACCCCTTACACATGTGCAGACCCCCAGTAGGACTTCACGCTCGATGCATGATATATAATGATGGTTCCCAGGACTTGGCAGCGGATAGTACGATCCGGATCTCTGGCGGAGGGAGTGCCCAGCGGTTCCGCGATGACCTACTTATTCTCTGGACGCTCGTCCCTGGTTGTTCTTCCCTCTGTCACCTTGTCCCCCACGACTCTCACCATTTGCTAAGGAACTCGTCATGAGCAACGCATCGTGCGCGGGGCTGCCGCATCGCCGGCCCACATCCGCGGACAGTCGCATGGCCCCAGCCATTCGACAGAGCAAAATGAGAGGAGCGGGACTAGTCTCACGAAACTAGGTACAACAGTTATTGATTTCTATAGTCGTAGCCTTGATCCAATCCGTAGCTAGCTCACGTTGACGCTGATGCAGAAGCCCGATGCAGAGACCCCGACGCGGTGTCCTCGAACTACACAGTGAGCACGAGCGGACAACGCTCTAACACAACCGCTAACAGAGGACGCGCGGGTATGGCTATTGTATGAACTGGTGAGAGTCCCTCTGCCTAGATCTGATTCGGCCTCTGACGAATATGCCTCTTTTACCAACCGATTCGCCTCTTTTCATCTACCGTGCCCCCGCCAGGGCGCTCCAGTTCCCTCTACCACAGTATGGTGTTTCATGCAGGCTCCATTTACTGAAGTCTCTGATTTGGAGAGCGTACGTTCGTCTATAGCTGTCAGAACGCAAGTCTCATCGAGTTGGAGTCCTTAAGTCTGACCGCAAAGCCGGTACGGGTCCCGATGTTGACATACGCATATATGCATGTATGCAAATCTAGAGTAAAAACAGACACCTGAGCGCGCGCTCTTTACGCACGCTGGATGTGCTAGATGCGCGAGCATGTATGGCCATTGAAGGATGTGGGGCGGGGTATCAGCGATGAGGATGAGGCGGGCGCCGAGGAAGTCATGGGAGTTGGAGGGGAGGTCCGCGAAGGGGCACGGGGCGGGCGAAACGGATGCGCTGGCCGCCTTGAGGTACTTATGTGCTAGGCAGTATACCCACGGGAAGGGGAGGCTGATGTGTGTCGTGTAAACTAGGGGAGGTCGATACATCCCATGGGGCATCAGCACAGTTGGCAGTGGAGTCAAGGCAGGGCTCGTCATAGGACATGCCATTGCATTGGTGGCACGTAACTGGGGTACTGACGTAATCAAAGTGAGCAGTGGACTCGGGTTGTGTGAAGGGCGACGGGGCCTCTTCTGGTTCCTTGCCGAATCTCCCTCTGCCAGATCCTCTCCCACTCGATCAGTCGATCGTCGTGTCTCCTCAATCTGGCCAATCGAGTTGCACTCGGCACGCAGGAGCCGATCGCGCCGCTGGCCTGCGACGACCGTCCACAAGCCCCGTGCTTGCCCCGCCCCATTCACCCGCCGCTCGTGTCGCCTCTCGTGTAGGCTCTTACGCCCCAGCTGGAACGCGCCACTGCATAACATCGACGACCGCCCGCGTCAGAGACGTGGCTCTGCCACGTCCATGCCACAGGCCGCACAGACTCTGGGCATCCAGATCGGTGCGCTCGTGTGATTGGATGACTCTCCCAAGAAGCCTGGTAGGGCCTGCCATCCGTCGTGCGTCATGCACTGGCCGACAGCATAGGCTTCCCCAAAATGTCCTGAGCGGGCACACTTGCGATAAACCGACGGATTGACAGCAACCTCTCCTTCAACGCGAGTGTGTCTTGGCCCCCCCGCTCCCCCCATAGACGGTTGTGTGCCACGGTGTATGTGGGACATGTGTAGCCACGCGCGTCTACAATCCTCGTCAGCCGCCACGCACGCCGCATCCAATTCGCACAATTTCAAAGAGAAGTGGATACGCTGTGTTTGAGGCGGTGGACGTAGTGACAAAACGAAGGAGAGAGACGTGGACGAGCCTACAGCGGTGAGCCAAGTGCCTATTTCCGATTGACCGTGTCCGAGTCGCCTCTCAAGGACCTCGGTGATGATTCTGATGGCACTTCGATATTACGTTTCCCGAAGTGCGCTTGCATTTCTAGTAAATATCAACTGGTCAGATCAGACACTCGTTCATCACCTCCCGCCCTGTTTGATAAGAAGCCACAGAAGGCTGCGTGTCTGTAAGAGTCATCCAACGCGTCTGAAAAAAATAATAAACGGACGCACCGCTTGGATGTCAAGTTTTCCAACGCTGCGCTTGCAATGTGGACGTCCCGGCGCGCGGTGGGTGACCAATGTCCGTGTTTTTGGGCCACCTTCTGTCATTGGAGGAGTTTTTGTGACATATCCGAGAACTTCTTCCGTAATACTAGGCCGAGACCTGGTAGTCCATGTCGAGATGATTGAATGATATGCAGAGACGGAGGGCGAAGAGGAGCCATCCCCGCACTACGTCGTGAAAATGCAGAAATGGCCGATATGGACGCTTCGCTATGTGACGTGTCAACCACAGCCAAGCTATCCTAACATCCGCCCCTTCACCGTCCTATCCGCTGTCTACCAGCTGTTCTCTCTCCAGCACCAAAGACACCGGTCGCACTGGGTAGCTGCTCGATCAGCAGCTCTGAGTCAGTGATGACAGGGCCTCGCACGTGGATCCAGTGAGATGTAGATGATATCTTGTTATACCCGCATCAGTGGCCTAAAAGGTTCTGAAGAGAACGCGTGCGTGCGCCGCTCATGCACTGAATATCCCGACGACGAGAATGTGTGAGCGAGAACGCGAGTCCATGTCAGAACACTCCAAAAGAGGAGCATACGGATGGGACGAGAGGAGGCGAGGGGAAACACGACGTGCATGTTACATCACATCAGCAGGTAGCCGACCACGCATCGAGCACAGCGGCCTTCTCCCTAAACTCCGCGAACGTTTTACTGTTTCTCTCCTTCGTCAGCTAAGTCGTCGCGCAAAATTTCTCCGTAGACTGAGAAATGAAGCTGCCGATGCGACTGCCACCGCTCGCCGAGATCTTTATGCTCTGAAATCGCCCAGCAGTGGTCGTAACCGGTGGCCACAGTAACACAAAGCGAGGAA
Organism: Fibroporia radiculosa; assembly: GCF_000313525.1. Taxonomy (NCBI): domain Eukaryota; kingdom Fungi; phylum Basidiomycota; class Agaricomycetes; order Polyporales; family Fibroporiaceae; genus Fibroporia; species Fibroporia radiculosa. Next base: position 2,078 of record NW_012133117.1, on the reverse strand, counting down.
GTCAACTATGCGGTCAGTGCTAGCCTGAGAACCTCGGCGGGGGATCGAGCTGAGATGATAGCCTAGTGGTGCACCTCTGAAGCAGAGGCCAAGTCAGAGTCCGTTGAATCGCGAGCGGTGGCTGGTCGTTGGACACTCCAAGGAGAAGGATGTAATAGACGGTAAGAGCATAAGATTAGTTTCAATTTTGAATGTCGTACGGATCGATGCTAGTGTAACAGTAGCATTGTTGGTTAGGGTACGCAGCGATGCGAAGTGGCACACATGATCTCGTATGCGAATCCGACAATTAGCAGAAAGGAGTGTAGGGTGAGAAATACAGTTCCTGGATCGCTTCTGATGCATGTTCATTTTGCGCAGTGGTTCGCTATCAACAATGTGTTTATTGAAGTTGATGTATCATAAATGGGTGAGAGACGGAATGGGAGTAGGTTATGGTCGCTGGACTTACAGGAAGGACGATAGGGAAGGAATGCTAGAACATAGCCTCGGAGGTGCGACTGGCGGTAGCAGGGCCGTATGTGCTATTGTCAGCTATAATGGAGATGCCTTGTCCAGGATGGGAGGAGCATGTCCCTCTCGACGGTGGGCCACATACCACAGTCAGGTATCATTGACATGCTGCAGTCGGGTTTTATGGTAAAATCTGAGCTCAATAATTAGGGGCAAATTGGGACAGAAATGTCACACAACGCATGCCGCCTCTACATGCACAGATAGGCACCACTCAGCGCATCTTGCCATGTTGGAAGCTTTAGCTTCAGGACACTAGACTGAATGGTCACAGTATGTGCATTTCACTTATATATACTCGACCTATTACTCAGATCCGGATCCGGCACTGCTACGATAAACAATTTCAGCTCAGCGTTTGGAGATGGTGGCGAGATGGTGGCAACCACTACGTACATTCCCATTAGCTGCGATCATGAACGTCATAAGTAAATTGACAACCAAGCCCATTATTACTGAGCTATAGCATTGAGTCACTGGGAAAATGCTAGCTCGCTTAGAGTCTCAGAATCAACTATAATGCTACAGCCGTAAAGTGGACATGCACCTTCGCTATAGAAGATCTAGAGTGAGACCGGACCTGGTTTGTCCTAATTCAGTACGATCCAAGTGTCCGAAAAGGATGACGCGCACCTTCTATCAACGCAGCGTGATTGATGCCACCCATCGCTGGCGGACCTCATGTGGGTACAAACATATGTTTGTCATCTCAGCTCTAGTCTCCTAGCGAGCGCAGCCAAAGTCCATAACAGTCTCCCATAGCAGAGGCACTAGCCGGGGTATATAAGCAGCTTGCGGACGTTTGAAAATATCATAACGCTCCATCATGTCCGCACCGAAAGCTCTTTACTTGACCACCGCTAAAGGGGCATTCACGGTAGGGGTGGCTCCCATTAGAAAGCCCGGTCCAGGGAAGCTTCTCGTTAAGATCCATGCCACCGCTCTCAATCCTGCCGATTGGATACGACATGCCCTTGACATCATGATTGACAAGTACCCAACGATCCTTGGCGAGGACCTCTCAGGCACAGTCGAAGAGCTCGGAGAAGGCGTGACGAACTTTGAGGTCGGCGACCGCGTGTACGTTAGTATGTACAAGTAGTGGATCCAATCAACTGACGGACCATACTCCAGCATCACTGAAGCCACTTTCAACGTATCGGAGGGCGCATCATTCCAACAGTACGCGCTCGCGACTGCCAACCTAACAGCCAAGGTCCGTCGATGTGCGAGAATCCACTGGAGCGATAGTCTTAACGATCCTTCGCTGCTGTGTAGATTCCCGACTCGCTCTGCTCTCATTCGAAGAGGCAGCTTCGATTCCTCTGGGTATCACGACAGCAGCAATAGGGCTCTACAGCAAGGTCGGAGGTGCTGGACTATTCCCACCCTGGGAGGAAGGCGGTCGCGGTCTTTATCGAGGAAAGCCAATCGTCGTGTTCGGGGTAGCCAGTTCCGTTGGCCAATTTGGTGTGTGGTAGGAAATCATCGTTCGTCCCGTCGCTGATTAATCCCGCCGCAACAGTCATCCAGCTGGCAAAGCTATCTGGATTCAGTCCCATCAT
>NW_012133116.1:3048-3200 GCF_000313525.1 Fibroporia radiculosa | reverse complement strand
TGCTTCAACCAGTATACTTTCTCAAACCACTGCTAGTTGCAGTGGCTCAGCCTACCAAGTCTAGTTCTAGTATAGTGCATCAGCCTTACACATAGCAGTACCTTTTGTCAGTAGTAGTCTTAAGTGGAACTCCTGATCCTCAGTCATCAGGA
>NW_012133116.1:0-2848 GCF_000313525.1 Fibroporia radiculosa | reverse complement strand
GCAGCAAGCCACAGTGGCTACAGCAGCAGGACAACCCGCAGTAACCAGGTCCCAAGCAAGACAGCTCCTTTCCTTCAATAAAACCCACACCTACAACAGAAGCAAAAGGACTGACCAGTGGAATAATGGATCTTCTTGGCGGTATTGCACCAATTCAGTGTGTCCAAACAGGAAAAGAGATAAGACTATCCCTACCCTAACAGCACTTCTAGCTCCTATTGGAAGTAAAGAAGATCGCCACTCAGTAGTATCCCCACTAGCGGAAAAGCCTTCCCCAGTACCATTATACCTCACTCCTACTGCAGCGTCATCCAGCAGAACTGTAGTAGCTCCTACACCACACACATCGCCACTCCAGTTAACCACCAAACCCTTGCTGAGTGAATCAACAGACACTAGTCCTACAGCCAGACCTAGTTTCCTCTCAGGAAGTTTTGACTCACCTGAACCAGTCCACTCACCCATCCCAGTCGAGGAACAGCATCCAGTTCCTATGGAACCCAAATCAGAACCACCTAAATCTCCAGTCAATTCCAATCCGGAAGAAGGTCCTTCTGACCAACACCCAAACAACCCAGAAGATGGTGATTCAGAACCCAGCGATCAGGAAGAAGAAGGAGATATATCAGATAACAACAGTGGAGCGGTAAACAAACCCAACCAGTTTGAAGGAGACAAAGGAAAAAGCAAGGAATTCCTGGACGAATTATACCTGTACTTTGCTGGAAATACCAAGAAGATCCAGACTGACAAAGATAAGGTTTAATGTGCTCTCTCATATATCAAAGGACCTGCTCAATTCTTTGTCCACACCATCATCAATGATGCAGAGGAACCCATATCTGATTCTGAAGATGCCCCGCTCAAAGGATTGCCTAGTTGGGCTAATTTCAGGAAATCCTTCATCCAAACCTTCAGAGTAGAAGATGACACTCAGGCAGCATTAAATGAGATCAGCAAGTGTACCTGGGTAAAGTGTGGAGGAAACAGCCTCCGCTTTGTAACAACTCTTCAACCCCTCTTACAGGCCAGCGGATTAAACAAATTAGGGCAAATTTGAGAACTCCAGCATCTCATTCCCCCTGCCCTCCTGATCGAGATTGCTGCCCAGCCACTATTGCCAGTCACAGTGGTAGGATACCTCAATGGCATCCAATCCATCTGTCAATCTATGATCAACATCTTCAGTGATAAACCCCTATTCATGCCCTCCACCAATTGCTCCTTTGGTCACAACAAATTTGTACGTTGCAATCAAGCAGTTGAAACCAGGGATGGATCATCAAAGGAAGTATCATCTAATGATCAACACATCAGACATCAGTCAGATAAAGATCACAAGAAGCACATGGATAAGAAGTTATGTTTCAGATGTCACAAACCCAGGCATCAAAGCCATCAATGCCCAAACAATTGCATCAGGGCAATTGAATCCCACGACTCATCCACTCAGGAGAAGAATGAAACCAAGGATTCCTCTGATGAGGAAGGAATAGCCGAAGAATACATCCAGGCTATATCTTCTGAGAAGGATTTTTGAAATCTTCGATTGCTGTGACATTGAATTGAAGTAATGGTGTTAATGATTATTTATATCAGGTGAAATTAGCTCATAAATCTATTTATTTGCCCTGCATATTAAAAACCTACGCTAAAACCATCACCACCAAAGCATTGCTTGACACAGGAACAATGGAGAATTACATTGACATACAGTTTGCTCGAGAACACAACCTCCAGCACCAGAGTATCACACCCAGACCAGTGTTTAATGTTGATGGATCACCAAATAAAGCCACGGCCATCAAACACAAAGTCTTCTTCACTATATCCTTATCTGGACAACCAATGAGGATAGAAGCTTACACCACAGTACTTGATAGGAATCCAATCATTTTAGGTCTCTCTTGGTTCAAATGTTTTAACCCAGTAATTGATTGGGTCACTGGGAATATGCACTTTTGTTGGAATCAACTTCTACGAGCAATCAAGACCCTTGCTAGTAATATCCCAAAATACCTAGAAGCCTTCCTCTCTGTATTCAACAAAAGCACAATGGAAAGATTACCAGAATGGAAACCCTGGGACCATGCAATCAATTTAGAAGCCAACTTCAAACCTCAACAAGAAAAGGTTTACCTGTTATCACCAGCAAAACTCAAAGAGTTAGATGCCTTCATTGAGGAAAACTTGCAGAAAGGTTATATCCGTCCATCAAAGTCTCCTATGGCATCTCCATTCTTCTTTGTCAACAAGAAATCAGGAGATCTACAACCATGCCAGGACTACAGGAAACTCAATGACACCACCATTAAGAATGCCTACCCCATTTCAAGAGTAGAAGATCTATTGGATTGTATTGCCTCTGCCAAGCCAATAATATTCACCAAACTTGATTTACATGCAGGATACAATAATGTGCACATCAAAGAAGGGGATGAATGGAAGGGAGCATTCATTACTCCACAAGGCTTATTCAAACCAACAGTCATGTTCTTCAGAATGACAAACTCTCTGGCAACTTTCCAAGCTATGATAGATGGTATTTTTGCCGATCTATTACTAGAAGGATGGTGTTAAGGGACCTGTTGACTGAGGATCAGGAGTTCAACTGAGAACTTGTACTGACACTAGTGCAAGTAAGGCTGCCGTGCTGTACTTTGATACTAGACGTGGTAGACTGAGCCTCTATGCTGATAGAGGTTTGAGAGGCGCAAACTGATTGAGAAGCTAGAGCGCAGACTAGACTGGAATAGACAGCTGGGTCTATTGCTGAGGATGTCCCTATGAAGGTACGCAGGGAACAAGAGGACAAAACTAAAGCACAGTAGCGGAAGTAGTGCTACTT
>NW_012133115.1:5236-5775 GCF_000313525.1 Fibroporia radiculosa | reverse complement strand
AGTACAGTAGCGAAGCAGTGCTACTTAAATAGGCAAAGTGAATAGAGTTTTAATAAGTATGAAACACTGAGTTGAATCAGTTGATGTATGGATAGTGTCACTGTGTTAGTATCAGTGATAGAGATGAAACATGATAGACATGAAACACGATGTAAGTAAGACAGGAGACAAGTGACAGGTGATAGATAGATAGGTACGAAACGCATGATGGTGATGAAGTATCAAGTGATGAGATCAGTAGTATAGTACAGGGTCAATGACGAATAGTTAGGGAAAAGAAAGAAACCCCCCTCCAAGCTGTAACACAAGGAACACATAGACAAGAAGCTATGCTTCAGATGTCACAAACCTGGACATCAGAGTCGCCAATGCCCAAACAATCATATCAGGGCAATTGAATCCCACTATACATCCACTCAGGAGAAGGATGGATCCAAGGATTCTTCCAATGAGGAAGGGGTAGCCGAAGAATATATTCAGGCTATATCCTCCAAGAAGGATTTTTAAAGACTTCAATCGCTGTGACGCCGAATCGAAGA
>NW_012133115.1:4162-4979 GCF_000313525.1 Fibroporia radiculosa | reverse complement strand
AGGCATTGCTCAACACAGGAGCAATGGACAATTACATCGACATCCAGTTCACTCAAGATCATAATCTCCAGCATCAGAGTATACCACCAAGACCAGTGTTTAATGTTGACGGATCACCAAACAAAGCCACAGCCATCAAACACAAAGTCTTCTTCACTATCTCTTTATCAGGACAACCCATGAAGATAGAAGCTTACGCCACAGTATTGGATAGGAACCCAATTGTTCTAGGTCTATCATGGTTCAAACATTTCAATCTAGTAATTGACTGGATCACTGGGAAGATGCGCTTTTGTTGGGATCAACTTCTATGAGCAATCAAAACCCTGGCCAGCACTATTCCAGAATACCTGGAAAAATTCCTCTCTGTGTTTAACAAAAGCACAGCGGAGTGATTGCCAGAAAGAAAACCCTGGGATCATGCGATCAATCTAGAAGCAGGCTTTAAACCCCAATGAGGGAAGGTTTATCTGCTTTCACCAGCTAAACTTAAGGAGTTGGATACCTTCATCAAGGAAAACTGTCACAGAATTTCATGGCGTCTATCTTATCTTAAGCGTCTAGATGATCTATATCTTATCCGATCTAGATATCTACTTAAGAATAAGGATAGCGTAACCATGGTGATCACTGTTACTAGTCAGGTGTCTAGCTTATCAGAAGCAGGTCAAATGGGCTATCATACATTCACACGAGATTTCTCCATTTGTACTAGAGACACACACAGTCATTCAGCTGATCATCACATATCAGACTGCTGACCGAACACATAGTGATGGCTCACACGCTAGGTATTCTTAGATAGCCAATAGCGTAT
>NW_012133115.1:1303-3888 GCF_000313525.1 Fibroporia radiculosa | reverse complement strand
AGTTTGAGGGCGTATACTGGTTGAAGACAAAGCTTCAGACTGAGACTGGAACTGGAATAGACAACTGGGTCTATTACTAGAGAGATGTCCCTATGAAGGTACGTAGAGAACAAGAGGACAAAACTGAGGTACAGTAGCGGAAGCAGTGCTACTTAAATAGGCAAAGCGAATAGAGTTCAATAAGTAAGAAACACCGAGTTGGATCAGTGATGTACATGAAACAGGTTTCACTGGGTTGTATCAGTGATGACGATGAAACATGATAGAGGTGAAATGTGATGTAAGTAAAATATGATATAAGTGAAACACGATGGATATGAAACACTGATGTAGGTGAAACACATCAGTTGATGGGATCAGTCATACAGTTACAGAGTCAACAATGAATAGTTAGGAAAAGAAAGAAACCCCCCTCCAAGCTGTAACATTACCCCCCTCTCTAGATTTGTTGTTAGAGTTTCCATTGAGCATGACGCTCCTGTAAATACCCAGGTTCATCAGTTGAGCAAGAAAGTTGTCCGGGCCTCACGTCGGCATCGGTGCGGAATTTATGATGAGGATGTAGAAGGCCGCAATAAGAACACAACCAGTGCCAACTCTCACTTTGAAGATGACCATCGGTTTTGCATTTAGTACAGAAGCAAAGGTGATGGGGCATGGCACCAGAAGGGGGAGTGATAATGGAGAACTCATGCTGTTCAAGACGTTCCTCCAGGTTGGTCACTTTAAGACGAGCTTGGCACTGGTCCATCTCCTGTTGAGCATGGATGAGTTCAGCCCCCACTGATCATCGTGCAGCCAATAGTAAATTGATTTTGGCATCGACAGCCCTGAAATGGTCAACTTCATCGGTTACTCCAGGATCCTTGATGTCTTGTAGCGAGGCCCAAAGACTTTCCAACAGGTTATTGTCTCACATCAGCAGGTACTCCCAAGTATCCTCCTCCCATTCTTTGTCCAATTGATTCCAATTCCCCACAGGTTCTGCCATCCTAAGGACATCAGCTGGGGTTGTCGATACTCGTTGTAGTCCAAAGGCCAGATTTCCATCAATGGGAACTCTCATAGGAGGCCGAGTGACAGTGGTGGTGTAGGCTCTAGGAAAGTAGGGCAGTGTACACTCCAAGGGATTGACATCTTGAACAGGGGTAGAGGTGTCGAATGGAAGGGATCGCCAGTATCAGGTGACATCGTTGGAAATTCGCTGGATTACGTCGTTGCTGTAAACTACAAACTCCTGAGGGTTGCTACTGTGTCCTTCTGATGTGGTGACATATTTGCTGACATCTACTAAGAGCCATAGATTGGGAACGTGGTCGAGGCTACCATTGTCGGAGACATCTGAAGCGAGAGGTGGCATACTGGGTGAGTCGGTGGACGCAGCGAGGGGGCTGTCAGGGTTGGGAGAAGACAAGATGTTCATTGGCGACGAGGATGGAAAAACCTGTGCAGGGGCAACGTGGTAAGATCCAGTGGTGGCTTCCGATTCCTGAGGGACTTCCAGGGGTCCAGGGAATTGGTGTAAGACCACGGCATCACTGTTGGATGAGTCAGGGGGTCCTGGGATGAGGAAGGGTTGGCGAGTGACATTTGGCAGGAAGGGGGGAAATGGGTAGCGGAAACCACCTTCATCAAGGAACTCTAAGGAGGAGTCATCAGATTCTTGTTGAGAAGGGAAGCTCAAGATGGGATGCTGAGGGACTGGCATCTCTATTACTCCAGCCGTGAAGCGCTCTTCTAGAGTTTGGAGGTGGGAAGGGTAAGGAGTTGCCTCTCTCTGGGGACCAGCTGTTGGAGAATTGTTGTGCCTAGGAGCCAGAGGGCGACGGCACGGATCCAGATTAGAAGCCTCATTGTTGTTTCTGGCATGGGTGTTACACTCAGCAGGCATGGAGAAAGTGTGGGAAAGGAATTTTCTTGAAAAAACTAGACAGAGAATACAAATTCCAGCCAGTACTACAGACAAAGAAACCCCCCAGACACTAATCTTGATGCTCCCTGATGTACTCAAAGTACACCTGTGTTGGGTTGTTACTGTTGTGGTTGGCAGCAATGACGGGGAGGGTGGTCGTGGTATGCGGGAGGGGGCACTGGGCAGTGGCGGCGATGTTGAATGCCCACTGGTGTTCTCATTCCAGATGGCAGATTGTGGTGCAAAGGGTGAGGGGGACAATGAGGGCGAGGGCAAGGATGGCGAGGAGGGTGGTGAGGAAGCACCCCAGTAGGGTGAGGAGAAGGAGGTGGGGGTGGTCGTCGGCGGCAACGAGGGTGGCGGTGACGAGAGGGGTGACTTGGTTCACCACTAAGTAAGTCAGTAAATGGTGTAGGGGTTAGCTTGGCTGGGGACGTTACTTGTGTTCCGTTGTTTGCCCAGTTGAGAGCTTGTTCAGCAATGGGGGTGGTGACGGGAGTGGGAATTCAGTTGACTTGTAGTCAGATGGCGTAGGTCTCCTTGAGGAAGAAGATGGCAAGGGCAAGAATGAGGATGAGGGAGGCGATGAGGAACCAGCTGGTGAGTAGGAGAGTAAGGAGTAGGGTCATGGAGGCCATTAGGGAGATAGAGGAGGCCTGCTCTTTATGAGGGA
>NW_012133115.1:600-1293 GCF_000313525.1 Fibroporia radiculosa | reverse complement strand
TATCCTTTGTTTGGTTGCAGAAAGTCTGCCAAAGCATCTTTGGCATGTGAGAGTTTGGTTTTCGGCAGCCAGGAGTCATCCGAGACCAGGTATCCTTTCCGTCTTACCCGGTACAATGTTTGCTTGCCAACTGTCTTCGAATCAATGATACGTTCAACTTCGAACTCCTCCTGGTTCTTGATTAGTTCCGGTGGAGGTCGGAGGTAGTTTTTTCCGTGTATTACTGTTTCCAAATAAGGATAGAGTAATCCTGCATGGAATACAGGGTGAGTCTTCCATTTGGGCGGTAGCTTTAGCCAATATACCACTGATGACAGCTTCTGATTGATGGTAAAGGGTCCATAGCACTTTGGTCCCAGTTTGGCTTTTGGATGGAGTCCTTTGAGGTTAGTGGCTTCCAGCCATACCTTCTGCCCAGGTATGTATTCAACAAACTTATCCTTATTGCGTCTCTTGACTGTTTCCTCTGCTAGTCGGATACTGGACTGGATCTCTGTGTGAAGGTGTGTTAACTGAGTGAGTCTGGAAGCAATATCCAGAGCATCAGTTGTTCCCACAGTGGGAATGTTATGCCGAGGTTGGTAACCCATGAGCACCTGGAAGGGGGTCGTCTTGATTGCATCATGATATCTATTGTTGTGCGCAAATTCTGCTAGCGGCAGGCGACTTGTCCAATCAGTTGCTTGGTGATTA
>NW_012133115.1:485-590 GCF_000313525.1 Fibroporia radiculosa | reverse complement strand
GCATGGAACACAGGGTGAATCTTCCATTTGGGCGGTAACTTCAGCCGATATACCACCGATGATAGTTTTTGATCGATGGTGAAGGGTCCATAGCGCTTGGGTCCT
>NW_012133115.1:0-475 GCF_000313525.1 Fibroporia radiculosa | reverse complement strand
TACAATTCCAAATCTTGGTTGACACGTTCTGATTGTCCATCAGTTTGAGGATGGAATGTGCTAGAAATGTTCTGCTTGATGCCTAATTTGGCACATAGTTCCTTGAACATCCGTGATGCAAACTGTGGTCCTCTGTCGGAAATAGCTTTAGCGGGTAGTCTGAATCTTCTGAAGACATGGTTCTGATACAGGGTAGCAGTTTTGGATGCTGTAACTGTCTTGTTGCAGGGTATAAATACCGAAGCCTTGGTACAGTCGTGATCAGTAACCACCAGACAACTGTCAAAGTCATTGCTCCGAGGTAGATCCATGATGAAGTCCATGGCGACGGATTGGAATGGAAGATGATGTTCTGTTGTGATGGGTACTAGATCTGGTGAGTTCCTATGTGTGATGACCTTGTTTTCTTGGCAAGTTGCGCAGCTGGTGATAAGACTCTGCTGCTTCTAGGCTCGGAAACGGTTGTTCTATATGA
>NW_012133114.1:3203-4331 GCF_000313525.1 Fibroporia radiculosa | reverse complement strand
TCCTCGTCTTAGAGTCTTCACAGACTTATAAGACAACTCTTAAGCCTTCTGTCAAGGTATCGTCCTTGACCCTACTCCAAACCCTAACCCCAATACTCACTTGTGTAGTACTGGTAGTTTCAAGAGGTAAGCTAAGGCTTGTCTTGGGAGTGACTAACTCAGAGAGTGAGTAGAGTGAAGTAGACGAAGTATGACCTGAGATAGATCAGACTGCTATACTACGCTGTATTGCTCTGGTATTTATACATATGGGACCAGACCCTGGTCACTACTGGTAGTACACCTAACACCTAGGATGACTGATGCTTGTAATATGCTATTGGCTATCTAAGAATACCTAGCATGTGAACCATCACCCTGTCCATGTGTTCAGTCAGCAGTCTGATGTGTGATGATTACCTGAACAACCATATGTGTCTCTAGTACAAATGGGGAAATCTCATGTGAATGTATGATAGCCCATTTGCCCTGCTTCTGATAAGCTAGACACCTGACTAGTAATATGTCACCATGCATTATGCTATCCTTATCTCTTTAGATATCTAATTGGATAAGATATAGATCATCTAGATGCTGGAGATGAGATAGACACCATGAAATTCTGTGACATTACCCTCTCTTCAAGACTGAGACTCTAGCAAAGAAGATAAACCAGTGGATCCAAATCCACTAGTTCCCCATTGGGCGTTGATAGGCCTGCGTAGCGCATAGGCGTGCCTCGAGTCGTACACAACATTCGAAGCGTTCGAAGCTTATGTCTTCGGGAATGACTGTGATACCTCGAAACGAGAACGCCCTCGAGCAAGGCCCGCCCTTCAACATCGTCGAAGCCTCGCAATCTCACGACAATCTGATCGGGATCTTTTGGTGGCAGCTTTATTCCGGGGGCTTGACTTTGAAGGCGAAACCCCATCATCCAGAGATTGAGACATACGATACAGGGCTGACGGGTAAACCTTTAAGTTGATGCGCTCGGGTCGCAACGCCAAGACTTGCAATGGTCAGGCCTCCGAGACTAGTAGGAATAGCGCGGTAGACAGGAATCGGAAACTGATGGAGATGTTGGGCGGGAGTAGGAAGGATAGCGGGATTGTTCGGTGCGGTCAGGGCAGTGGAGGTGGTGACTCG
>NW_012133114.1:2233-3035 GCF_000313525.1 Fibroporia radiculosa | reverse complement strand
AGGATGAGGGATATTTAAGAGCGGTTTTTCATGGTTGTAAGCCAGTACTCAACCCCTAGTAGCGAGACTTGCGCAGAATCACATCCCCTACTCAGCAGAGCTCATTCCGACTTCGAACTTGCTTTTGAAGTGTTGCGTCTCCCTACAGACTACGACTACAACACCCCGAACTACATCTGCGACCTTCGAACTACGCCTATGCCTTTCGACCTTTGTCTACGACCCGCGCTCCCCCTTCGAAGAACACCTACTCGTTCAGCTAAGTCCCTCGAAGTTCCGTTCTCGCGCCCGACCCTCGGACAAGACTTGTGTGCCCGCGCTCGAATCGCACTTTGTGTTCGAGTCGTCGAACTAGTTCCCCTCTTACCTCCCTCCGCTTCTACAAGAAGTTGGAGTGTTCGGACGGTCCGAAACAGTCTCGTGACACTGTCCCGAGAAAGTCTAGTGAAGTCGTTGCCATTCGAGCGAGCTATCACAACTATAAGCCCTCACCCACATCAGCTTCCCCGAGAAACAGGAACTAACCCTTTTCTTTGCACCCCCAAGTAAGGGTTAGGTTTCCCGAGGTCGCATCAGCGTTATCTAATACTCCCCATTGTGCCTTGGTAAAGGTGATTTGTTCTATCACCAGTTGTGCTATACAATCGCCTGGATGTACTACGAAAGAAGTTTTGCTGTTATTCACAAGCAATACTTTTATTTCACCTGTTAAGGGACCTGACAACTGAGGATCAGGAGTTCTACTTAAGACTACTACTGACAAAAGATACTACTGTGCGCAAGACTGATGTGCTATACTAGA
>NW_012133114.1:1731-1975 GCF_000313525.1 Fibroporia radiculosa | reverse complement strand
TGAAGGTACATAGGGAACAAGAGGACAAAACTAAAGTACAGTAGCGGAAGCTGTGCTACTTAAATAGGTCAGCGAATAGAGTTTAATAAGTATGAAACACTGAGTTGAATCAGTGATGTACAGACAACAGAAGTCACTGTGTTGTATCAGTGATAGGAGTGAAACATGATAGATATGAAACGTGATGTAAGTAAGACAGGAGGCAAGTAACAGATGATAAATATGAAATGCTTGATGGTGATGC
>NW_012133114.1:0-1543 GCF_000313525.1 Fibroporia radiculosa | reverse complement strand
TGACGAATAGTTAGGAAAAGAAAAGAAACCCCCCTCCAAGCTGTAACATCACCTCTGTAATCCCGATCTATAACTCCAGCTGCAACATCAATCTCTTTTACTGCAAGTCCACTTCGAGGTGCAACACATCTGTAGCTGTGTGGAGGAATAACACATTTGAGTCCAGTTCTGACTAAACTCCTAGTTCCTGGTTCAATGATAATTTCATCTGCAGCTGCCAGATCAAATCCTGCTGCATGCTCTGAGCCTTGCTTGGGAATAAACACAAATTCCTTGGTCTTTTTGAAGATCAGTGGTTTGGGTTGGAGATACCTATATCCCCAACCTTCACTATCTTCGTCATAAATGTTGATACCTTCTCGTTGAAATAGTATTTCATCAGAATGATCATCAACATTTGATATAGGCTGAGGTGCTTTTGGATGTTTCTTATGAAATTCATTAACTAGTTTCTGAACTTTCTTGAGTGCCTTGGGTGGTTCCCAAGTGTTGTCTGACTCTGTGTATCCCTTCCAGCGTACTCAATACATAATTTTGTTATTATTATCAAGTCTGGCGTTGACTATCTTCTCAACTTCATATTCAGTTTGACCTCTGACTACAACTGGAGGTGGAGGTTTCTGCTTTTGTCTGGGAATTTTGTCTTCTTTGAAGACATGTAGACAGGACAAGTGGAACACTGGATGCACACTGTAAGACTTAGGAAGTTATAGTCTAGATGTAACCAGTCCCAATTGTTCCACTATCTCAAATGGTCTGTAGCATCTTGGCAAGAGTTTTCGATTGTATGTCTGTAGCTTCAGATCCGAAGCATCTAGGAGACATTTATCACTGACTTTGAATGTAACTTTGGTAACATTCTTGTCATAATACCATTTCATTCTCTCTGCTGCCAATACTAACACTGCTTTTGCCTGTTCTTGCGCTTTGTGCCTTGAAATTACATAGTTATCAAGTTCAGGGTGCTTTGCAGCCTGCAACTTGCTGGGTAACATTTTTGGGTGAAATCCTAACTCCGTCATGAACGGAGAAGCCTTGGTACTTTTGTGTGCTTGATTGTTGTATGCAAATTCTGCCAATGGTAGATAATTTGCCCAATCATGCAATCTACTACTGCAGAGATGTGAAGGTATGTTTCCAAGCTTTGATTTACTCATTCAGTTTGACCATCTGTCTGTGGATGATATGCTGTTGACATTGCCGATTTGATTCCTAGTAGTTTGCACCACTCTTGGAATAGTTTTGAAGAGAATTGTGTTCCCTGATCCGAAATGATCTTCTCTGAAAGTCCATGTAATGTCCAAATCTGTTGGTACATTAATAACGCAAGATCCTGTGTTGAGAATTCTTTGGTAATTGGTAAAAAGTGTGCTCTCTTTGTAAATCGGTCAACTATCATGCATATTGAATTATTGTTAAGGGACCTGATGACTGAGAATCAAGAGTTCCACTTAAGACTACTACTGATAAAAGTACTGCTATGTGTAAGGCTGGATGCGCTATACTAGAACTAGACTTAGAGACTGAGCCACTGCAACTGGCA
>NW_012133113.1:8376-8770 GCF_000313525.1 Fibroporia radiculosa | reverse complement strand
GATAAGATATAGATCATCTAGACGCTGGAGATAAGATAGACGCCATGAAAATTCTGTGACGGAATGTGTCATATCTGCTAACATTGTAGAACAATAGATGCAGCTAGATCCAGCCAGACTCTTCTGGACTCTGTCTAGACTCTATAACTATATCTGGTTGATCAGATAAATGAGTGTGTCTAGATAAGATATAGATGAGATTAGATCAACTAATCTACAGTGTCCACGTTACAGCATCGGAGGGGGGGTTCTTTTTCTTTTCCTAACTATTTGTCGTTGACCCTGTAACTGTACAACTGATCTCATCATTGATGTGTTTCATCTACATCAGTGTTTCATATCTATCACATTTCACCTATATCATGTTTTACTCACATCATGTTTCATCTCTATT
>NW_012133113.1:0-8175 GCF_000313525.1 Fibroporia radiculosa | reverse complement strand
TACATCACTGATCCAACTCAGTGTTTCATACTTATTAAACTCTATTTGCACTTGCCCTATTTAAGTAGCACTGCTTTTGCTACTATACTTTAGTTTTGTCCTCTTGTTCCCTACATACACTTCATAGGGATGTCTCTAGTAATAGACTCAGTTGTCTATTCAAGTCTCAGTCTGAAGCCTAGCTTCAACCAGTATATGCTCTCAAACCACTGTTAGTTACAGCAGCTCAGTTTACCAGTCTAGTCTAAGTGTAGGACATTAGCGTGTATAAGTTCTAGCAACAGTTAACCAGTTGAACTCCTGATCCTCAGTCATTAGGTCCCTTAACATGATCCTCAGTCATTAGGTCCCTTAACAGTCTATGAACCATTTGTAGTGGTTCTGTACGTAGAACTTGTAGGTGCATTTACTATTCGTTCAACAAGATGAACTTGAATATACTTTTTTTTCTCTCTTCAAAATCCTGTATTAAGTGAATATTTAGTATGTTTGAAGTGATTTTATGTATTCTTTTTGTGATTAGAATCTACTTTCATGGCTTAAATTCTGTCTTGAAGACTACAAAAAGCCTAAGACAAATCTCAACAACAGAAATGTACTTGATTTCACTTAGAGCAAGTAGATTTTACTTGACCCAAGAACACAGTCTTGGGTGTCTCATGAGTGAAGTCACAGTTGTAAATACAGACAAGGAGTATTAAGTAAAGTTGGGATTTTGCTGATGGCCCATGATACTCCACACTACTCAACAAATACATTCAAGCACTCTTCTACCTGACGCACCGCGTTCCCATGCTTGTCCCTATAAAATGCAATAGAGTCTTCATCTTCTACGAATACACATTGCGTGAACGACCGATAAAGGGCATAGAACGTGTTCTGCATCCCAGCACCAAGCAGCTAGTCAGCAGGTGCATGGCCGATGCACTCGAGTACTAGTACGCACTGTCGAGTCATAGACGTAATGTTCTTTCAGCACGCCGCTGATGTACTTGGTGATCTCGGGTAGGTTATCTGTGGTGGAATTGATAAATTTGCATATGAAACGCTAGGATAAGCTATAGAAACGCGAAGGCGCTCACAGAATGGTGCGTATGAGAAGTAGTGATGAGCCACATGGTCATGCGATGCCTGTCAGTTGCTACCCTCAGAATGCATCCTGAATTGCATATCAAGTACGACGCACGTTGTGTAAGAAAAATCGCCCCATCCAGCCGAGAAGTGGGCGGTCAATGGTCGCAGCCGCCCCCCGAATCCACGTCCACTGCTCCTGGTGATAATGCGGGACCGTAGGATCTGAATGTTGCAGGAATGTCACCATGACTAGGGCGATTGATGTCGACGAGGGGTTAAAACATCGAGACAATTTCCAAACATACCGATCCTGTTGCGCCAAATTACAATGGTCAGTGCGTGCTTTACCACTCTAGAAAACAATGCGCACCAGTGATTGCACAACTGGACCAAGTTGATCATGATTCAATCAACGCAAGAGCTAGAACTTGTGTCTCACGCACCATGTAAGGAATGAAATAGTAGGCCATGACTGTCTTGAAACCGTGCACCGCCATGGCGTAGCACAATGCGAAGCACATCACAAGGATTCCAATGTCGGACAGTATGATCCCCGTGCCTGATAGATCATGTCTACTCTTCACTCTCATTCAAACTGATATAAACATACGCTCATGAGGGCGGAATATTGGGGCGTACGGAGAGAAATGGTTGGTCCCATTGGGATGTCGTCTCGAGCCCAGGAAGTTCGCGCTTCGGGAAGACAGTAAGTAAAGCGTAAGCTGTCGACTACTAACAGATGAATTGGGCGTACCCAAGATACATCCACCACCCACTGTCATGCTCAGTGTGAGAAGAACGAAAACACTCCAGTACGGGGCGAGCACTCACGTGAGCAGTACGGCAAAAAGTTTCAAGAAAGTAAAGACGGGCGTCTCGTCGAATATCTCTGAGTAGTCTATGCTGCTCGTTTGTGCCCGTGGTGGAAGATTATACTCGCTCCGCTCATATGGGACATAATTCTCATCTCGCTCGATAGACGCGACAGCGCGCTATAAATGTCTCATGAGGGAAATCCTCAGAACATTTGAGTAGAACTGACGTGGTGCGCGTTATGACTTGCTTTCCAAGCAAAGAACGGCGATAGGATGAACTAGAATGTAATAAGCACACGGCATCGATAGATGTTGGCGTAGATGATTGACGCACGGAGTGAAACAAGAAACCCAACGTGTCATTCACATATTGAGATTCGTACAATCCTTGATGACCGAGCTTGTTGAAGGCGTAAGCAAAGCCGCACGTACACACAGACGCATACAGTTGCACCTCGTGTCCTGATGACCAATCTCATTCTCGCTTCGATGTAAATTGTGTTTGAAAGCACTCACCAAGGAAGAAGAAGCTTGCAAATACAAGACCTTGCCACCACCAATACACGACCCACAAAGTTATCTTCATTAATTTCACTTCTCCGCCTACGATCAGAGAGATATAGTCGTCGACGATGCATTCGATCGCGGAGGCAAAACAGAAGAGTATAATGCAGCAGCCAATGTCTCGAACACAGTAGTACGTCGAGGTCAATAAGTTCTTGCGGAGAAGATGTTTTGGCACCGCATCGTAGATCTCCTTTAAGGTGATCGGAGGAGGAGCAAACGGCTTGCCCAGTCTGTCGACGAGGGCCAATCATGTCGGATGTAAATTGCATCGTGTATGCCCTAGACGAATGCGACTTTACATACCTCCCTTCGTATTCAGGACCATTGGTGAACATTCCACTGATCACAGGCTGTTGATGAATGCGCCGATTGGGGATCACGGCTCGTTGGAGAACAGGAACTGTGGTAAGATATAGATAATCCCGAGCAGTTTCTGCTGACTTATCACTACGTGACTCGCCGTGACTGTCAAAGGGGACAATTGGATTAAAAGGGGGATACCGTTCATGGGCAGACCATCCCCACTCCCCGGAATGGGGACCCATTGAGGGCCGCATGATCATCCCACTGCTATAATTGTATCTCAAAGATAGATCTCGCGCGCTCCATCACGGAGGAAGAGAATATATTAGCAAAAATGCTACAGATACTAATACGGAGTAATCCGTAAAGTCAGAAGCTTCAACCTTTTGTCAGCCTCTGTGAAATTCACTAGACCTCTTGATAAGTAGGAGCAGTCGTATTGCGGTCGTACAAGCATTTTTCGCACCCCAACGTCCTGATCCAGTAGTGGAGCGACCATTTCTGCTATGTCTCGACTGGTGGCTACCTGTGAAAGGCAGCGCGTCCTTCTCGCGCTCACTATTTGTTGACTCGTTTCCAAGTTGAAGGAGAACGGATGTCCATGTGAGGAGAGTTTCGGGCATGGTTGTCCCACGCACACACATTGCGTGATCATGTTGACGGTCGGGCTATGGAGGAAGATACAGCCTGAGGTCCGGAGAAACCCCAATCGATCAAGCTTTCCCAGTCGTTACGAGCAAATGGAATATTGTTCTCAGTCACCCAAACACACGACGGACCGTACGGTACCAAACACATACAGACGCACCGATGCCGCAATTGTGGAGTTTGAAAAAATCACGTGTTCACGTAATATGTGGCTGAAGGGATGTGACTGAAAGAATCTGCTGGTGGGATGAAGTCCCTCTCCTCCCGGAGATCGGATGGGCAGGAGCCTGCCTTTCCGGCCGTTCTCCACGATAGTCACGATAAGTCACAGTGTGACGATAGTAGGTGAGACTCCTCTAGGTACTTATATCTTATGTGCGGATGAAACGGACAGTAACAGTTAGATAAGACCAGTCACTTGTATAGTCGAGAGTGGGCCGAAATGGGGATGAAACCAAAAGATGGTGACAGTCCGGCAACAGAGTCCTCATGGCCGAGAACATTGAATTGTTCCAGGCAGTGGCAGGGCGTGGCAGGGCACGAAGGGAAATAGAGGATGCATTCATGAGATGCACAAGTTTTGACACATTGACAGTCATCATCAAAAGGTTTCTTCGTTTTCTCATACCAGTGTCATGGGAGGAAACCGCAGGAGGGGACTCATCAGCAAAACGGAATCAATCTGCTGATGGCGCCTGATTGGATCTGATTGAATCTGCAAATTTCAGGACCTGGGCCTGAAATGCACCTGGATAATCAGTGATGTTAGGGCTAGTGATTGTGACCCTTTGACCCGTTGCGAGGTCAACAGGGTCAAAGGGGGTCTGAGCTGGGTCTGACCCCGTCAATATTTAAGGGTCAATAGACAATGTGTGACGGCACAAGTCATATGACGAATTGTCTCATGAATATCATTGCAACGCGGAGACCGTTCGCAAGTAAACCGAGACCTTGGGGTCTGTCGCTGGTCACGCATTGACTCTAACTTCTTGACCCGGGTCAATGGGTCTGACCCCCATTGAATCCAGGCAGTGATGATATTGACCGGGTCTGACCCGGGCAGGTGAGTCTGCTGAACAGTGTTTATGCTGCTTCATTTGTCACTACTACATATTTAATTAAATGTTCAAAATCTGATAAAGAACATTCGACGGCAGCTTACTCTGCTACATCGATTACAACAAAACACCTGTCGCAAATGGTCCCGTCCTGTGTGCGGTGTGGGCTGCACTTCAGCCGCCCTTGCGCTTAGCTTTTGCCTTGCGGCCCCCGCCTGCTCTCGTTCGACGCATACTGTCTCGGCTCTACCACGGTTCACTACTTGGGACTTCTGTGCTGTGATGTGCAAGCTCTTGCGTCTGTATTCGGAAGTGTCGGAAGAGCTGGTACTAATAATCGGATGATCGAGGCGGTGGCTCTCCGCGCTCCCAGGCTATCGCATCCGTTGCGGTACGCGTGACAGTCCGCGTGTGTGGGGCCGTGGTTGGCCATGGGCCTCAACGGATCACCGCAGGCGTTCATCTCCTCCTGGTGAAGTGCAAAACATAGCGTAAATAAGATAAGGATAGCTGGATCGAACACTGCCCGTAGAGGAAGCTGACTTAGGAGGAGAGACAGCAGGCCGCCGTGACGCTGTGAGCACTGGGGGTAACCCCACGCTTGTTCGAACCTATTAGTACTGGATCTTTGCTACTGATTTCAGTTTGTGCTTCACGCATCACTCAAGGCGCCAGTACTGAATCAGAATCACTGACAGCACCAACGTCGCCGGGTGGATACCGATACCGATACTCTGATTCTCCTGAGCCTGGTCTGGCAGCTGCCGTACTTCAAGTTAGTGCTTCTATCAATACTGTGATGCAAGCACATCTGTCATCTATGGCCAACATATCAGAAAGAAGATGGCGTTGTTGTAACAAACAGCGCCACAGTCTTCGATACATCTATAAAAGGAGGAGGAGGATGAGGAAGAGCCTGAGGAAGATAGATTTTAGTGAAGACTTGTTGCGGTGAGTCTTGCAGAGCCGTTTCAAATCCTGCTCTCTAGTGCTACATCTCACGTTCGCAAAGCCAGTCCGGATCCAAGATGCCTGCCATCGCCCCACCATCTATCGAAGAGCTCATGGGCCCTTTTACAGTCTGCATAGATATCGCTATCCTGTACGTTCCTACTCTGTCCCTCCTACTTATCCTGCCTTACTCGCGATGCATTGATGCCAAGTCTGTATGGGATTATCACCGCACAGACATATTTTTTTTGGTGGAGATCACAGGACGACTCGAAATTACTTCGCTCCTTAGTCGCATCCGTATGGTAAGACCCTTGGCTTTAGTCGCGAAGCATTTTCCCCACCATACTGTGTTATTTTGAAGGTGTTTAGAGACTGTGCACACACTGTTTTGCATGGACATAAGTTATCACTACACGATCGTCGACTTTGGGAACATTGAAGGCGAATTTCAAATTTTCTGGTAAGCCGTGTTTTTGTCTTCTCATTTCCTGGTTTCACGTGTGAGTTTCGCTCTAGGAGTGCCGGGGTACGTTCAGACATTTTACGATCTTGAGTTATTTCGAAATAGTAAAGCATATTCGGCATGTAGGCTAAAATTCTCGTGGAGGTAAGTTTATTGTTATAGAATCGGTCCAATTGTGTACTTAATATTCGATTTCGAGCGCAGGTCCTCATCGTAGGCTTGGTTCAGAGGTGGGATCTTAACGTTTTCCCTGGCAGTGTCTCGTATTTAACTTGCTTAGCTTTTTGATTTGGCGTACCTGGATATGTGCGTAACCGCACAGTTTCATATGTACTAATTGTTTTCATATGTTTTTGCAGTGAGCAGAAGATCTATGGTGCTGATCCCCATACTGGTAAGTCTTGTTCCCGTAGTTGAGCCTATTTGAGTTTGAATATCGCAAAGTCTATCTTGCTCTTCATGCGCATCGGTGTGTGCGATTATTACTGACTTGGCCGCGAATCTCATGGTTCTTATTTAAGTGTTCGGGTTGGGTAAGAGTATAATCATAGCCGCGATCATGTTTCATGTTCTAATTTTATATTCTCATTTTTGTTGTAGCAACAGCGAGCTACCTGTATGTCACCTACCAGTCATATTCAAACTATTTTTCCAGCGTTTGACCTTATTTTCATTAGTTTAAAGCTTGGCACCTGGGCTGAGTTCAGAGAATTAAATGTAGCGTTGGTGTGTCGTATAATTGAATTTGATATCATAACGATTGCTGACAGCTGTCTCGTCTCTGCGGCAGATTGTAGCTACATTTTTTACAGGGTCTTCAGGGGTTCTAGACGCACTCATCGCTCTCAGCCAGATTTATTATCTCTGGACTAGCCGTACAGGCTACCTGGCGTGAGCAGTAACTGCATTTTTTTCTGGATTAGCATCTGAACTACCTTTCCTATTTATTAGAACAGATACTCTGGTTCGGAAGCTGATGGCTTACATTATCAACACTGGTGCTTTGACGATGTAAGTCGAGTTCGAGTCTACGTGTGTACAGCTCACATCCGCGGAGGTGTGTTACAATAGCAATCATTGTAACGGTATGAGCTCTTGTTGAAGTCGTGTGCTTCCTCTGCTTACGCATGTTGTATATAGTTTTGGGCACCAGCCTTGAAGAGTAGTCTGCTCTTCGCTGGATTGGTGGATGTTCAGAGCAAACGTACGCATTCTTCAGATCTAGCTGTTTTCTTCACTGACACGCTGCAAAAGTTTATGCGAACTCGCTGATCGCTATGTGTGGCGTCTTTCCTGTAGCTTGGCCTACATTATTGATGCTTGACCTTCTTCCAGGCTGAACGCACGACAGGACCTTGGCCTCAAAGCTGGACGACAACATTCTTCCAATCTCGTCGAGATCGGGCTTCATAACGTGAGCCGTGGATTGTCTAGATCAGTACGTGCAATCTTTTCTATTGGTTCGTGATAAGTCCCTTATTATCAATGATGTTGAATTAGCAAAACATTGAGATATTCCGTGATACGACAGAGATTACCGACCATGATTTAAGCAAGAGTAGCACGAGCGGAAAGGATTAGCATGGTGTACTGGATACTGTTATTGTAGCCTTGATAGTTTCAATTGGTCTTGATTTGACATGAATGAGATTTGCATTGTGCCTGGGGATAACATCAGTAAAATGTTGTTGATCTGAAACCACCTAAAACCACCTGAAACCAAGTAGTTCCAGGAATGCTAGGATATCAAGCAGTTCAGCATATTCTGTTGTGCACCAGGTGATACTCAGGTGTAATTCAGGTGTACTAGCATTCAGATATCATAGGTGCTTCAGGTATCAAATTCACACTTTCACAAGTCATATATATAGGATAAATGAAACATGAGCAAAAACAGGAGGTTCAAAAGGGCAACACTCAAGAGAATAGCAGAATAAGGTTATTGTCACAGATTTTCATAACATCTATCTTATCATAAGCGTCTAGATAATCTACATCATATCCAATTAGATAACTACCTAGATAAGGATAGTGTCATGCATAGTGACATGTGTGTGACTAGTCAGGTGCTTAGCTTATCAGAAGCATAGCTCATGGGCTATCATACATTCACATGGAGATTTCCCCATTAGTACTAGAAGCACACATGGCCATTCAGGTGATCATTACTGTAGAACTACTGATCAAACATGAGGACAGGGCAATGGTTTATGCGCTAGGTGTTACAGCTTTGAGGGAGGGGGTTCTTTTTCTTTCCTAACTATTCGTTGTTGACCCTGTAACTGTACAACTG
>NW_012133112.1:3846-4796 GCF_000313525.1 Fibroporia radiculosa | reverse complement strand
TGAATAGACAACTGCGTCTATTACTGGGGAACTGTCCCTATGAAGTGTACGTAGGAACAAGAGGACAAAACTAAGGTACAGTAGCAGAAGTAGTGCTACTTAAATAGGCAGAGCGAATAGAGTTTGATAAGTATGAAACACCGAGTTAGATCAGTAATGTTCATGAGACAGGTTTCACTGGGTTGTATCAGTGATGAGGATGAAACATAATAGAGATGAAACACGATGTAAGTAAATCATGATATAGGTGAAACGTGATAGATATGAAACACTGATGTAGGTGAAACACATCAGGTGATGGGATCAGTCATACAGTTACAGGGTCAATGACGAATAGTTAGGACAAGAAAAAAGAACCCCCCTCTCACACTATAACAAAATCCCCATCACCGAGAGACCAAGATGCACTGTGCAGGATTGTCAGGCAATAAATTTGGCCAGTGCACTTGTATTGCAATGCCAAGGTTCACAACAGTCAAGTCTCTGGGACTAGCAGGAAGTACCACATGGAACAAGAGTCAAAGCACAGAGAGGCATTAGGCTAGTGTTGGGAGGGTATCAGGATTATTAGACATATTGTCAAGATATCACCTTGATACTTGACTAATCCACTACCCTAATGCCAAACACTCACTTGTAGCTTTGGTGGTTGTATAGACAATCTGGGAGATGGTGCCTATAAGAGCTGGTAGGCTCAGAGTAGAAGAGTAGAAGTAGATGAGGGTAGACAGGTATAACAAGTCTGACCTCTCTACACTGCATTTCTCTGGTATTTTATACATGAGGGACCAGACCCCTAATACTACTGGTAGTACACCTAACACCTAGGCTGACTGATGCTCACAATATGCCATTGGCTATCTAAGAATACCTGACACGTAAACCATTGCCCTGTCCTTGTGTATGGTCAGTAGTTCTACAGTGATGATCACCTGAACAGCTGTGTGTGC
>NW_012133112.1:3667-3836 GCF_000313525.1 Fibroporia radiculosa | reverse complement strand
TGACTGATGCTTGCAATATGCTATTGGCTATCTAAGAATACCTAGTGTGTAAACCATCATCCTGCCCTTGTGTTCAGTCAGCAGTTCTTCTGTGATGATCACCTGAACAACCATGTGTGTTCCTAGTACAAATGGGGAAATCTCATGTGAACATATGATAGCCTATTTT
>NW_012133112.1:0-3502 GCF_000313525.1 Fibroporia radiculosa | reverse complement strand
TCTGATAAGCTGAACACCTGACTAGTAATATGTCACCATGCATGACACTACCCTTATCTAGGCAGATATCTAATTGGATAAGATATAGATCATCTAGATGCTTAAGATAAGATAGATGCTATGAAATTCTGTGTCACTGGACCTGATCACTAGCAGTAAGAAAGAGATCTGCAGATGAATTAGAAGCAAAGGCCTTGAGAAGTCTGACACACTGTATCAGCTTCAACCAGTGCTCTGTCTGAATCCAAGCTGAAACCTCATGCATTGGATTTTTCTGCTCTAGGATAGAAGCTGAAGTAGAAGTAGTGACAGTAATAGGACCCAGCTTTTCAACAATCTCAGCCATCCCAGTGTCTATATTTTTATTGAAATCATTGCTAATTTGTTTTAGCAGCTGCACATGATTATCATCCTAACTAGTGTGAGCCTTCTTTGATGATGTGTGTGATGAGATTGTAGATGAAGCTAGATGTCAAAGTATGCCCTCTGATACTTGACAAAGCAAAACCCTAACCCCAAACACTCACTAATGGTGTTGGTAGTTGATATAGGCAAAGGCGGTTGGTCTTAGCTTTATAAGAGCTGTTAAGCTCAGAGGATTGTGATGTGAAGTAGAGAACAGTAGACAATATAATCAGTCTGACCTCTCTACACTGTATTGCTCTGGTATTTATACATGAGAGACCAGACCCCTAACACTACTGGTAGTACACCTAACACTTAGCTAACTGATGCTCCCAATACACCATAGGCTATCTAAGAAAACCTGATATGTGAACACTCTGCCTTGTGTTGAGTCAGTAGCACAACAATGATGATCACCTGAACAGCCTGGTGTGGTTCTAGGTGTGATGGGGATATTCCATAGCCTTTCCCAATTGATGGGATAACCACCTGACTAGTAACATGTCACTATCTATTACACTATCCTTATCTAGTGAGATATCTAATCAGATGAGATGTAGATCATCTAACCACTAAGATAAGATAGAAGCTAAGAAATTCTGTAATACTGGAGGTACTGTAGAATCAGGTATCTTCCACTTCTGACTCAGTGGTGTAGATGCTGAGTCAGATGGTGAGAGTGATTCAATTTGGCTTATAATAAGTGATGGAGATGCTATATTGACATAAAATCATTAATATGTTTACAGAATATACAGTATGTGGACAGGCTTTTCCAGTTTTGGGCAACCCCATCTGCAAGAATTGGATTGAAACCTTGTTGAAGACTGCAATCTTGAAGTTGCTGCCATCTCCTGATTGGGCACAATGCTCATACAAGAAATCAAACAGCTGAATGACCTCTTCATGCTTCCATTTTGTGGCTTTTGTGTGAGAGGTTGATGCAGGCTGTGCAGCCTGCCCAGCAGCAGCTGCTGCTTGTGAACCAGTATTGTTGCCAGCCAGTCTTCCCTTGCTGCTACCGCTGCTTGTTGATGTTTGCAACCAAGTCTGAGCCATAGCCTGAGTGCAAAGCCAGTCAGCAATAGTATGTTGACTTGGAGAGATTTGCAGCATATGCTGACAATTATAGATACCAGTGTGTTTGAACAGCTGCTTGGATGCCACTTCTTGCACCTCAACCACCACTATCTCAGTTAGATGCCTGCTGCCATGTCACAACCCCACTCCTATTCCTCCTCTACTGGTGCACCCTATGCTGTCAACAGCATGCCTCAATGTACTGTGGGTCACCCGCATGCAGCAGGTGGCACCAAAGGCCCCCGCTTTTCTCCTTACCCAGCACCATCTGGAACCTCCTGTGCAGCATTGCGCACACACATCCCTGTCCATGAGGACAAGACGATCAGAGCATCGATATTTGATGTCTTTGCCTGGGACAACCACACCACAGTCTCTGACCAAGGCCTCCCTAATCCTGCCCAGGATCCCAATGCGATGTGTGGGGATGATGAGGGGGATTTGAGCAATCTCACCAGTGATGAGCAGGTGGGTGATTATCCTGGTGCTTATCCAATAACGACTAACACCCCATACCCTCAGCAGTCGGCAGCAGGATTGTGTGTGGAGTCACCAGTCCCTATGCCCACTACTCAGGAATTCTTCCTCACCCAGCAATACACGATTTTCTGTGTGCACAAGGTGGATGAGGAAGACCCAGACTGGAAATATACGGTGGAGGACCTCATTATGGTGATGCAGGACTCCCTTGAAAATATGACCATTGCAGTGACAACAAACTAGAAGCAACTCCAGCAGACCATCACCCAGGATGTTGAGACCTTCAATCCTGAGGCTCTCAATATTAAATGGAGGTTGATTGTTGTGGTGATGGGTAGTCTTCAGATTTCGATCAACAATGTTGTCAGCATTGATCTGGCTCTACAAAACCTGGCCCTCTCCCATGCAGTGGGACAGCTGGGACACTGGAAGCGCATTGCTGAGGCAAAGGGTCAGGTTGACTGCAATCTGCAATGATTTGCAGAAGGCATTGAGAAGGTGCTAGATAAGAAGATCAAGACCATTGGGCAAGCCATAGCAGGGAACACAGCTACACTCAAAGCTCTGACTATATGCATTGAGGGGATTGCCAATGTCCCCAGGTATGCTGCCACCACTGCCAGCTCCTCTGCCAAGGGGAAGGAGAAGGCCATCACTATTCAGGAGCCCATGCCACCTCCCAAGGGCACCAAGCATCCCCTCCCATCCACCGCCACCTCCTGCACTCAGTCTCTGAAGCCACAGGTGGTAGTAGCCAGATCAGCAAGTTCTCCCTAGATGCACCTGAGGACTGGGGAGTCCTACATAATGTAGTGGACATCAGATCGGTCGTCCCTGACATTGACCTGACGATGGCATTCCAGCTTGCCCAAGGACAGCGCAATAGATGAGGCCCCACCCTGCAAATCCAGAAGGTAGGCTCCACCAGTATGAAGGCAGCAAAGGGGGGGCAGGCTTACCAGCCTGCCCCTCTGGCCATGCCCACCCCAACTGCTGCCCCCATAGCGCACTGCCACAACCCGGTGGTCCCCCCTGAACCAGCCCCCACCACTGCTTCTGTCCCTGCACTTACGAAGGCCCCAGTTCAACATGTCCCCCTCCCTGGCCATGCACTCTCCACCAAGATGGTGAGGGTGCTTTTTGGCAGGATCCTAGATGCCACCACCAAGCAGCTGCACTTCACCAATGTGCAGCAGGCCATCACCACTCTCTTTGCAGGGATTGGCTCTGCAAACTATGTCACCTCAGGAATGTGGAGCCACTTGGAAAATGAGCTCTACCTTACCTTTGGTGAACAGCCAACAGACCCAGAAATAGGGTTGCTGGTACGTGACCTTGCCAACATCCTTGTTACAGCTTTGGGGGAGAGGGGGGTTCTTTTCCTTTTCCTAACTATTTGTTGTTGACCCTGTACGATTACAACTGATCTCATCACTTGATGTGTTTCATCTACATCAGTGTTTCATATGCATTGCGTTTCACTTATATCTGTTAAGGGACCTGACGACTGAGGATCAGGAGTTCAACTGTTAAACTG
>NW_012133111.1:4271-5361 GCF_000313525.1 Fibroporia radiculosa | reverse complement strand
CACTGGGTTGTATCAGTGATGAAGATGAAACACGATGGAGATGAAATGTGGTGTAAGTACGACAGGAGACAAGTAACAGACGATAGATATGAAACGTTTGATGGTGATGAAGTATCAAATGGGGGATCCAGTAGTATAGTACAGGGTCAACAACGAATAGTTAGGAAAGAAAAGAAAACCCCCCTCCAAGCTGTAACACAACCCAGTGATAATCTGTTTCATGTACATCACTGATCCAACTCAGTGTTTCACACTTAATTAACCCTATTTGCCTTGCCTATTTAAGTAGCACTGCCTCCACTACTGTACTTTAGTTTTGTCCTCTTGTTCCCTACGTACACTTTATAGGGACAGCCCTCAGTAATAAACTTAGTTGTCTATTCTAGTCTTTAGTCTGAAGCATCGCTTCAACCAGTATACGCTCTCAAATTGCTATCAGACATAGCAGCTCAGTTTGCAACCTTAGTCTCAGTAGGACTATAGCATGTATAAGCCCTAGTACCAGTTAACAGTTGAACTCCTGATCCTCAGTTGTTAGGCCCCTTCACAGGTAATCCTTTGAGTGGCGCATTCTTGGTATCAGAGATCAGATCTTGTGCATCAGTTATGACGGTGTGAACAAAGAATTGGGCAGGTCCTTTGATATAGGAAAGGGTGCACTGAACCTTATCTTTATCGGTCTGGATCTTCTTAGAGTTTCCTTCAAAGTATAGGTACAATTCGTCCAGGAATTCCTTGCTCTTCCCTTTATCTCCTTCGAATTGGTTGGGTTTGTTTACTGCCCCGCTGTTGTTGTCCGACATGTCTTCTTCGTCTTCTTGATCGCTGGGTTCCGGGTCTCCGTCTTCTGGGTTGTTCGGGTGTCTATCAGTAGGTTCTTCTTCTGGGACAGGATCGACTGTTGATCTGGGTGGATCTGGGCTGGGTTCTGCTGGAACAGGTGTTGGGTGTTGTTCTTCTGCAGTGATTGGTGGATTCACTGGTTCCGGTGAGTCGAAGATTCCTGAGAAGAAACTGGCTCTGAGTGTGGGGCTGGTGTTTGTTGACTCACTAGGCAGGGGCTTGGTGGTTAATTGAAGTGGTGATGTAT
>NW_012133111.1:0-4248 GCF_000313525.1 Fibroporia radiculosa | reverse complement strand
CTACTGGATGATGCTGCAGTAGGGGTAAGATATGATGGTACTGGAGAGGCCTTCTCTGCTAATGGGGGTACTATGGAGTGTCGATCTTCTTTACTACCGGTAGGAGCTAAGATCGCTGTGGGTGCCGGTATAGTCTTCTCTCTTTTCCTATTTGGACAAAGTGAGTCAGCACAATACTGCCAAGAAGAACTATTATTCCACTGATCAGTTCTTTTGTTCTTGTTGTAGGTGTTAAGGGACCTAACAGCTGAGGATCAGGAGTTCAATGATTTAACTGGTACTAGGACTAATACATGCTATAGTCCTACTGATACTAGAGTTGCAAACTGAGCCACTATGTCCGATAGCGGTTTGAGAACGTATACTGGTTGAAGCCAAGCTTCAGACTAAGACTGGATAGACAACTGAGTCTATTACTGAGAGATGTCCCTATGAAAGTACTGGTAGGACAAGAGGACAAAACTTAAAAGTACAGTAACAGGAGGTAGTGCTACTTAAATAGGCAACACGAATAGAGTTTAATAAGTATGAAACACTGAGTTGGATCAGTGATGTACAGGAGACAGGTGTTACTGGGTTGTATCAGTGATGGAGACAAAACATGATAGATATGAAATGCAATGTAAGTAGGACATGGGACAAGTGACAAGTGATAGATATGAAACACTTGATGAAGCATCAAGTGATGGGATCAGAAGTATAGTACAGGGTCAATGACGAATAGTTAGGAAAAAGAAAGAAACCCCCTATGAAGCTGTAACAAATTTAGTGCAAAGTTCTCTGAACATTCGTGATGCAAACTGTGGTCCTCTGTCGGAGATAGCTTTGATGGGTAGTCCAAACCTTTGGAAGACATGGTTCTGATACAGGGTGGCTGTCTCGGATGCTGTAGCTGTCTTGGTGCAGGGAATGAATACCAAGGCTTTGGTACAATCATGATCGGTGACTACTAGACAGCTGTCAAAGCTGTTACTCTGAGGAAGATCCATGATGAAGTCCATAGCAATGGATTGGAAGGGAAGGTGATATTCCGTTGAAATGGGCACTAGATCCGGGGAGTTCCTATGTGTGATAACTTTATTTTCTTGGCAAGTTGCGCAACCAGTGACGTAGTTACTGACGTTGTGCGCAAGAGTGGGCCACCAGTAGGTTCTTTGGAGAATTTCCTGGGTTTTGTACCATCCAGGATGTCCTGTGGTAGGAGAATCATGGGCCTCTTGAATGAGATCCTGTCACAGTTTAGCGTCCTTGGGTATGTAGACTTGTCCTCTGAATATCAACAGGTCATCTTGAATGTCCCAGTTAGGAGGAGTACGCTTGTCCGTGGAGGAAGTATGCTGTAATGCTAGCCAAAGTCTGTGATCAGCAATGTTGTCTTTGGTTTTGCAGGTCAAGATGTGTTGTTTGATGTCGGTGTTGATGTGTTCAAGATTCTGAATGGCTTGAATGGGGACTTCTGATGGAAGAAGGACTTCTTCCATAGGAAGTTCACCTCCCCCCTTCAGATGCATCTTGATCAATACGTGACAGCGCATCCACCTTACCCAACCGTGTCCCAGGAACATGGCGAAGGCAGTAATTGAACATGGATAGATACAGCGCCCATCTCGCTTGTCGAGGATTCAGCTTCTGGAGATCTTTGAAATACGTCAGATTCATATGGTCTGTCAATACTTCCACTGGTTCGGTACATCCTTCAATATAGTGCCACCAGGCTTTGAAACATCTGATAATTGCTAAGAGTTCTCGATCATAGATTTTGTATTGTTGTTCTATGGGAGAGAATGACTGGGATAGGAAGGCACATGGATGCCATCTCCCATCAGATTTTTTTTGAGAGAGGATGCCACCGGACACTTTCAGGGAAGCGTCTGATTCTATTCGGAAGGGTTTGGTGATGTCAGGTTGTACCAAAAGTGGTCGAGTCTTGAAGCATTCCTTTAGTTGACTGATAGCTCCATCATGATCATCAGTCTAATCCCACTTGATTCCTTTCACCAATAGATCAAATAGGGGTTGTGCCACCTTGGAGTATCTGGGAATGAATCTTCGGTAGAAATTGGCAAAACCTAAGAAGCATTGCAGTGCTTTGATGCTGTCAATCTTTGGCCAATTTAGTACTGCTGATACCTTATCTTCTGCCATCCCTATTTGTCCTGGTTGGAGAATGAATCCTAGAAATTTGACTTCTGATATGTCAAAGAAGCATTTCTCGGGTTAGAGAAAGAGATCTGATTCTTTCAGCCGTTGAAGGACTAGTTGAGTGTGTTGCCGATGTTCCGAATAATTGGTGGAGTAGATGAGGATGTCGTCAATGTAGATCACTAGCCATCCTTCTAAGAGCAGATCAGCAAAGATACCGTCCATCATGCTTGAAAGGTGGCTGGAGAGTTTGTCATTCCAAAGAACATGACAGTTGGTTTGAATAATCCTCTTGGCGTGATAAATGCTCCTTTTAATTCGTCACCTTCTTTGATGCGTACATTGTTGTAGCCAGCGCGTAGATCAAGCTTAGTGAATATTGTTGGTTTAGCGGATGCGATGCGATCTAATAGGTCTTCTACTCTTGGTATAGGGTAGGCATTCTTGATGGTGGCATTATTAAGTTTCCTGTAGTCCTGGCATGGTCGGAGATCTCCGGATTTCTTGTTGACAAAGAAGAATGGGGATGCCATAGGAGACTTTGATGGACGGATGTAGCCCTTCCGTAGGTTTTCCTCAATGAAGGTATCTAACTCCTTAAGTTTGGCTGGTGAAAGCGGATATACCTTTCCTTGTTGGGGCTTAAAACCAGCTTCTAGATTGATCGCATGATCCCAGGGTTTTCCTTCTGGCAATTGTTCCGCTGTGCTTTTGTTAAATACAGAGAGGAATGTTTTCAGGTATTCCAGGATATTGCTAGCAAGGGTTTTGATTGCTCGTAGAAGTTGATCCCAACAGAAGCGCATCTTCCCAGTGATCCAGTCAATTACTGGATTGAAATGTTTGAACTATGATAGACCTAAAATAATTGGGTTCCTATCCAATACTGTGGCATAAGCTTCTATCTTCATGGGTTGTCCCGATAAAGATATAGTGAAGAAGACTTTGTGTTTGATGGCTGTGGCTTTGTTTGGTGATCCATCGACATTAAACACTGGCCTTGGTGGTATACTCTGATGCTGGAGATTGTGATCCCGAGCGAACTGAATGTCAATGTAATTGTCCATTGCTCCTGTGTTGAGCAATGCCTCAGTGGTGACGATTTTGGCATAGGTTTTCAATATACAAGGCAAATAAATAGATTTATGAGCTAGTCTCACCTGATATAAATAGTCCTTGGTGCCAGTACTTCAATTCAACATCACAGCAATCGAAGACTTCAAAAATCCTTCTCAGAGGTTATAGCCTGAATATATTCTTCGGTTATCCCTTCCTCATCGGAAGAATCCTTGGTTTCATCCTTCTCCTGAGTGGATATGTTGTGGGATTTGATGGCCCTGATGCAATTGTTTAGGCATTGGCGACTCTGATGCCCAGGTTTGTGACATCTGAAGCATAGCTTCTTGTCCATATGCTCCTTGTGATTCTTGTCTGACAGGCGTCTGATCCGTTGGTCCTTAGATGATTCTTCTCTAGTTTCGATTGCTTGGTTGCGACATACAAACTTGTTGCGGTTGTGACCAAAAGATCGATTGGAAGATGTCATGAATAGGGGTTTATCACCAAAGATGTCAATCATAGATTGACAGATAGATTGAACACTGTTTAGGTATCCTATTGCAGTGACTGGTAACGGTGGCTGAGTGGCAATTTTGAGGAGTAGAGCAGGAGGAATAAGATGTTGGAGTTCTCAGATTTTCCCTAGTTCATTTAACCCACTGGCCTGTAAGAGAGGTCGAAGAGTAGTAACGAATCTAAGACCATTTCCTCCACACTTATCCCAGGTGCACTTGCTGATCTCGTTCAATGCTGCCTGGGTGTCATCTTCTACTCTGAAGGTCTGAATAAAAGACTTTCTGAAGCTAGCCCAGCTAGGTAGTCCTTTAAGTGGCGTATCTTCAGTATCAGAGATGGGTTCTTGTGCGTCATTGATGATTGTATGGACAAAGAATTGAGCAGGTCCCTTGATATATGAAAGGGTGCATTGAACCTTATCTTTATCGGTCTGAATCTTCTTGGAATTCTCCTCAAAGTATAGGTATAATTTGTCCAGGAATTCTGTCACAGAATTTCATGGCGTCTATCTTATCTACAGCGCTTAGATGA
>NW_012133110.1:0-3969 GCF_000313525.1 Fibroporia radiculosa | reverse complement strand
CAGTCACAGCATCAGAAACTGCTACCCTGTATCAGAACCATGTTTTCTGATGATTTGGACTACCCCTCAAGGCTATCTCCAATAGAGGACCACAGTTCACATCACGGATGTTCAGGAACTCTGCACTAAATTAGGCATCAAACAGAATATTTCTAGCGCCTTCCACCCTCAGACCGATGGACAGTCAGAGCATATTAACCAAGACTTGGAATTGTATCTTCGGATCTTTTGTAATCACCGAGCAACCGACTGGACAAGTCACTTGCCACTAGCAGAATTCGCGCACAATAACTGACATCATGATACCATCAAGACATCCCCCTTCCAAGTGCTCATGGGTTACCAACCTCAGCATAATATTCCCACTGTGGGAACAACTGATGCCCCGGACATTGCTTCTAGACTCACTCAGCTAGCCCACCTTTGAACTGAAATCCAATCCAGTATTTGGCTAGCAGAGGAAATAGTCAGGAAATGGAATAAAGACAAGTTCGTAGAATACACGCCAGGACAAAAGGTATAGCTGGAAGCCACTAACCTCAAAGGACTTCATCCAAAAGCCAAACTTGGACCAAAGCGTTATGGACCCTTCACCATTGACCAGAAGCTGTCACTGGTTGTTTATCAGCTGAAGTTACCGCCAAAATAGAAGATTCACCCTATATTCCATGCAGGATTGCTTATCCTTATTCGGAAACAACAATGCACGGAAAGAATTACCTCCGACCACCCCTGGAACTAATCAAGAACCAGGAGGAGTTTGAAATTGAACATATCATTGATTCGAAGACAGTTGGCAAGCGAACACTGTACCGAGTAAGATGGAAAGGGTACCTGGCCTTGGATGACTCCTGGTTGCCGAAAACTGAACTTTCACATGCTAAAGATGCTTTGGCAGACTTCCTACAGACCAAACAAAGGTGACTCCTCATAAGAACCACTCACCTTTGACTTCCTCAATGGTATCCGTCACCATCCTCGCCGCCCTCCTTCTAGTTAGCTGGGCCTTCACTGCCCTCCTCATCCTCCTCCTTGCCTTTACCCTCTTTGTCCTCAAGGACACCTACACCTTCAAGGTCCACCTTGAACGCACCCCTACCCCTCTCGCCACCACCCCCATCGACGAACAGGCTCTCAACTGGGCTAACAACAGAGCACAAGTAACATCCCCCATTGAGCTCACTCCAACCCCCTTTACTGACCTTCTCAGTGGTGAACCAAGTTGCCCCCCTCACCGCCATCACCCTCACTGCTGTCAACGAGCACCCCCACCTCCTACTCCTAGCCCTTCTGGGCTTCTTCCTCACCACCCTCCTCTCCGTCCTCGCTCTCGCCCTCATTGTCCCCCTAACCCTTCGGCTCACCATTCAGCACCTGGAACGCAAACACCAGTGGGCCTACAACATCACCGCCACTGCACAGCGCCCCCTCCCCCATACCACCACCACTCTCCCTGTCATTGCCGCCAACCGCTGATAGGCCCGCGTAGCACATGGGTGCGCCTCGAGCCATACTCAACATTCGAAGCGCTCGAAGCTTCCGCCTTTGGGGACAACTGCGATACCTCGACACGAGAACGCCCTCGAGCAAAGCCCGCCCTTCGACATCTTCAAAGCCTCACGATCTCACGACAATCTGATTGGGATCTTTCGGTGGCGGCTTTATTCCGGGGGCTCAGCTTCGAAGACGAAACACCATCATCCGGAGATTGGGACCTACAATACAGGGCTGACGGGTAAACCTTTAAGTCGACGTGCTTGGGCCGCGACGCCAAGACTCACGACGGTCGGGCCTCCGAGACTAGCAGGAATAGCGTGGTGGACGGGAATCGGAAACTGATGGAGATGTCGGGCAGGAGTAGGAAGGATAGCGGGATCATTTGGTGCGGTCAGGGCAGTGGAGGCAGTGGATCGGGAGGTTCGGCAGGATGAGGGATATTTAAGAGTGGATTTTCATGGTTGTAAGCCAGTACTTGGCCCCTAGTAGCGAGACTCACGCAGAATCACATCCCCCACTCAGCAGAGCTTATTCTGGCTTCAAACTTGCTTTCGAAGTGTTGCGTCTCCCTACGACCTACAACTACAACACCCCGAACTATGTCTGTGACCTTCGAACTACGCCTACGCCTTTCAACCTTCGTCTACGACCAAGCGCTCCCCCTTCAAAGAACACCTACTCATACAGCTAAGTCCTCCGAAGTTCCGTTCTCGCGCCCGACCCTCGGATGAGACTCGTGCACCCACACTCGAATCGCACTTCGCCTTCGCGTCATTGAGCCAGCTCCCCTTTTACCTTACCTCCACTTCTACGAGAAGTCAGAGTGTTTGGATGGTCCGAAACAGTCTTGTGACACCGTCCCAAGAAAATCTAGTGAAGTCATTGCCGTTCAAGTGAGCTATCACAACTACAAGCCCTCACCCCCATCAGCCTCCCAGAGAAGTAGGAACTAACCCTTTTCTTCGCACCCCCAAGTTAGGGTTAGGTTTCCCGAGATCGCATCACTGCGACAGCAACAACCCGACACAAGTGTACTTTGAGTACATCAGAGAGCATCAAGATTAGTGTCTGGGGTCTATCTTTGTCTGTAATAGTTGGTTCCATTTGTATTCTGGGCCTGGTGTTTTTAAGAACATTTTCTTTTTGGATTTCTTTCATGCCTGCTTAGCGCACCAACCGTCTTAGAAATAACAATGCAATCTCTGACCTGGATCCACGCTGTCATCCTTTGGCTCCTAGGCATAACAATTCTCCAGAAACTGGTCCCCAAAGGGCACCAACCCCTCACCCTTCCCATCTCCAAACTCTAGAAGAGCGCTTCACAGCTGGAATAATAGAGATGCCAGTTCCTAGGCATCCTATCTTGAGCTTCCCTTCTCAACAAGAATCTGATGATTCTTCCTTGGAGTTCCTTGATGAAGGTGGCTTCCGCTATCCATTCCCTCCCTTTCTGCCAAACGTCACTCGTCGACCTTTCCTTATCCCTGGATCCCTGGACTCATCTAACAGTGACACCATGGTCCTGCACCAATTCCCTGGGCCCTTGGAAGTCCCTCAGGAATCAGAAGCCACCCCCGGATCTTACCATGTTGTTCCTGCACAGGTTTTCCCAGCGTCATCACTAATGAATATCTCGTCATCTCCCAATCCTGATAGTCCTCTCGCTGCGTCCACCAACTCACCCAGTATGCCACCTCTCGCTTCAGATGTCTCCGACAATGGTAGCCTCAACCACGTTCCCAACCTTCAGCTACTAGCGGATGTCAGCAAATATATCACCACATCAGAAGGACACAGCAGCAATCCTCAGGAGTTTGTAGTCTATAGCGATGACATAATCCAAAGGCCCTCTAATGACGTCACCCAATCCTGGCAATCCATTCCCTTTGACACCTCCACCCCTGTTCAGGATGTTGATCCTTTGGAACACATACTTCCTCACTTCCCTGGGGCCTACACAACCACAGTCACTCGACCTCCTATGGGTGTCCCCATCAACGGAAATCTGGCCTTTGGACTACAACAAGTATCGACAACTGCGGCTGATGTACTCCGAATCACTGAACCTGTGGGGAATTGGAACCAATCGGACAGGGAATGGGAAGAGGACACTTGGGAGTATCTGCTGATGCGAGATGACAACCTCTTGGAGAGTCTCTGGGTGTCGTTACAGGATATCAAGGATCCTGGAGTTGCCAATGAAGTCGATTGTTTCAGAGCTGTAGATGCCAAAATTGACTTACTACTGACAGCATGACGATCAGTAGGCGCAGAACTTATTCATGCTCAACAAGAAATGGACCAATGCCACGCTCATCTCAGTGTTACAGCTTGGGGGGGGGTTTTCTTTTCTTTTCTTTTCTTTGCCTAACTATTTGTCGTTAACCCTGTACTATACTACTGATCCCATCACTTGATGCGTCATCACCATCATGCGTTTCATATCTATCTATCTATCACTTGTCGTCTGTC
>NW_012133109.1:3006-3710 GCF_000313525.1 Fibroporia radiculosa | reverse complement strand
ATAGCGTGTCAGCCTTATGTGTAGCAGTACCTTTTGTCAGTAGTAGTCTTTAGTGGAACTCCTGATCCTCAGTCGCCAGGTCCCTTAACACATGGTTGGTTTGGCAGAAGCAACATGGTCTAATAGATCTTCTACCCATGGGATAGGATAGGTATTCTTGATGGTCACATCATTGAGCTTTCTATAATCTTGGCATGGGCGTAAATCTCCTGATTTTTTATTGACAAAGAAGAATGGTGTCACCATAGGAGATTTTGATGGACGAATATATCCCTTATGCAAGTTTTCCTTGATAAAGGTATCCAACTCCTTAAGTTTTGCAGGTAATAATGGGTAAACCTTTCCTTGTTGGGGTTTGAAGTTGGCTCCCAAATTGATTGCATGGTCCCAGGGTTTCCGTTCTGGTAGGCATTTGGCTGTGCTTTTATTGAATACAGAAAGGAACATATTTAGGTATTCTGGAATGTTACTAGCAAGGGTTTTGATTGCTCGTAGAAGTTGATCCCAACAAAAACACATTTGCCCTGTAATCCAATCAATTACTGGATGTTACAGCTTCAGGGGGGGGGTTCTTTTTCTTTCCTAACTATTCGTTGTTAACCCTGTAACTGTACAACTGATCCCATCATTTGATGTGTTTCACTTACATCAAGTGTTTATTATATCTATTGTGTTTCACCTATGTCATGTTTCACTCACATCAT
>NW_012133109.1:2249-2721 GCF_000313525.1 Fibroporia radiculosa | reverse complement strand
CACTGCTTGTGCTACTGTACTTTAGTTTTGTCCTCTTGTTTCCTACGTACACTTTATAGGGACACCTCTAGTAATAGACTCAGTTGTCTATTCAAGTCTCAGTCTGAAGCTTTGCTTCAACCAGTATATGCTCTCAAACCACTGTTAGCTACAGTGGCTTAGTTCACCAGTCTAGTCTAAGTGTAGGATATTAGTGTGTATAAGTCCTAGTAACAGTTAACCAGTTGAACTCCTGATCCCCAGTTGTTAGGTCCCTTAACACTGGATTGAAGTGTTTGAACCATGAGAGACCTAGAATGTGTTAAGGAACCTAACGACTGAGGATCAGGAGTTAAACTGGTTAACTATTACTAGGACTTATACATGCTATAGTCCTATGCCAATACTAGAGTGCAAACTGAGCCGCTATGTTTGATAGCGGTTTGAGGGCGTATACTGGTTGAAGCAGCGCTTCAGACTAAGACTGAGACTG
>NW_012133109.1:0-2061 GCF_000313525.1 Fibroporia radiculosa | reverse complement strand
TATGAAGTGTACGTAGGGAACAAGAGGACAAAACTAAAGTACAGTAGCGGCAGCAGTGCTACTTAAATAGGCAAGGTGAATAGAGTTTAATAAGTATGGGACACTGAGTTGGGTCAGCGATGTACATGAAACAGGTTTCACTGGGTTGTATCAGTGATGAGGATGAAACGTGATGGAGATGAAGCGTGATGTAAGTAAAACATGATATAGGTGAAATGTGATAGATATGAAACACTGATGTAGATAAAACACATCAGGTGATGGGATCAGTCATACAGTTTACAGAGTCAACGACGAATAGTTAGGAAAAGAAAAAGAACCCCCCTCCCTCTCACGTTGTAACAGAATGATTGGGTTCCTATCCAGTACTGTTGCGTAGGCTTCTATCTTCATTGGTTGTCTGGATAGGGATATAGTGAAGAAGACTTTGTGTTTGATGGCTGCGGCTTTATTTGGTGAACCGTTGACATTAAACACGGGTCTGGGTGTACTGCTCTGGTTGACAAGGGACCTGACAACTGAGGATCAGGAGTTCCACTTAAGACTACTACTGACAAAGGTACTGCTACACATAAGGCTGACGCGCTATACTAGAACTAGACTTTGTAGACTGAGCCACTGTAACTGATAGTGGTTTGAGAATGTGTACTGGTTGAAGCAATGCTTCAGACTGGGACTAGAATAGACAACTGAGTCTATTACTGAGGACTGTCTCTATGAAGGTACGTAGGGAACAAGAGGACAGAACTAAAGTACAGTAGTGCAACCAGTGCTACTTAAATAGAGTAGGGAATAGAGTTTAATAAGTATGAAACACTGAGTTGGATCAGTGATGTACATGAAACAGTTTCACTGGGTTGTATCAGTGACAAAGATGAAACATGATAGAGGTGAAACATGATGTAGGTGAAACATGATATAAGTGAAACGTGATATACATGGAATGCTGATGTAGGTGAAACACATCAAGTGATGGGATCAGTTTTATAATATAGGGTCAATGATGAATAGTTAGGAAAAGAAAAAGGACCCCCCCCCTAAAGCTGTAACAAGACCTAGCAGAAATGATGTACCAGAAGATATGGACACTACATGGTCTTCCTAAGAGAATTATATCAGATAGAGGAACACAATTCTCAGCCAGATTATTTCAAGAATGGTGCAAGTTATTGGGAGTACAATCAGCAATGTCAACAGCATACCACCTACAGACAGATGGTCAAACAGAAAGGGTCAACCAGAGTTTGGAGATGTTCTTAAGGATATATTGTAGTGCACAAATACTAGACTGGGCACAGTTTCTGCCAGCAGCCAAGTTTACCTACAATAATCAAGCCCATGAAAGCTACAAAGAACTCTCCATTCTATGTAGAATTGGGATATAATCCTAATATGCTTTCTACAGAATCCATCATAGCTCAACACCCAGCACTAAGTGACATAGTAAAGGATAGGCAAGAAGCACAAGAACAAGCCAGAGCAGTGTTAGTATTGGCAGCAGAGTGAATGAAGTGGTATTATGACAAAATAGTAGAGAAAGTAATGATCAAAGTTGGACATTGGGTTCTCTTGGATGCATCAGATTTGAAGCCACAGTGGTACAATAGAAAGCTCTTACCTAGATGCTATGGACCATTTGAGGTAGTGGAACAATTGGGACCGGTTACATTTGAGATCAAACTTCCAATATCTTACAGGGTACATCTGGTGTTTCAGTCATCACAACTTCACCTCTTCCAAGAGGATAAAATTCCAGGAAGGTGACAACAACCCCCACCACCAGTAGAAGTGGAAGAACACAAGACAGAGTATAATGTGGAAAAGATTGTAGATGCAGGATTAGACAACAAGAACAGAGTCATGTATAGGGTCAGATGGTTAGGTTATAATGAAGAAGCCAACACCTGGGAGTACCTTAAGAACCTAACCAAAGTCAAGAAATTGATTAATGATTTCCACAAGAGGCATCTGCAAAAGTCCAGACCAATATCAAACATAGATGATTGGACAGTGATATGTCTACGGAGTTCCTAACCCTAAATAAACCTAAAAGGGGGTGCG
>NW_012133108.1:2233-4158 GCF_000313525.1 Fibroporia radiculosa | reverse complement strand
CAGTTTAACAGTTGAACTCCTGATCCTCAGTCATTAGGTCCCTTAACACTATGCCTACTGAGCAAAATAACCATACCAGAAACAACAATGTGACCTCTAATCTGGATCCACGTTGTCATCCTCTGGCTCCTAGGCATGACAATTCTCCAATGGCTGGCCCCCAAAGAGCACCAACCCCTCACCCTTCCCACCTCCAGACATTAGAAGAGTGTTTCACGGCTGGGATAATAGAGATGCCAGTTCCCATTTGGCCTGTCCTAAGCTTCCCTTCCCAGCAGGAATCTGATGAGTCTTCTTTAGAGTTCCTTGATGAAGGAGGTTTTCACTATCCGTTCACATCCCTCCTGCCAAATGTCACTCGCCGTCCCTTCCTCATCCCAGGACCCCCGGACTCCTCTAATAGCGATGCTGTAGTTTTGCACCAGTTTCCTGGTCCCCTGGAGGTACCTCACAGGTCGGAAGCGTCTAGTAGATCCTACCATGTGGCTCCTGCACAGGTATTCCCATCCTCATCACCTATGAACATCTCATCCTCCTCAAACCCTGATAGTCCCGCTGCTGCATCTACTCATTCCCCCAGTATGCCTCCTCTTGCCTCTAATGCCTCTGACAATGGTAGCCTGGACCATGCCCCCAATCTACAGCTACTAGCCAATGTCAGTGAGTACATTACCGTATCAGAAGGGCATAGCAGCAACCCCCAGGAGTTTGTAGTCTACAGCAACAATATCATCCAGCGACCCTCCAACGATGTTACCCGGTACTGGCGATCCATTCCCTTCGACACCTCCACCCCAGTTCAGGATGTCAACCCCTTGGAACGTGTATTACCCTACTTCCCCGGAGCATATGCTACCACCGTTACTCGACTGCCTATGGGTGTTCCCATTGATGGCAATCCTGCATTTGGATTACAATGGGTTTTGACAACTGTAGCAGATGTACTTCATGCCGCAGAACCTGTAGGGAATTGGAACTCTTCGGACAAGGAATGGGAGGAGGACACTTGGGAATACTTGCTGACGCGAGATGATAATCTATTGGAAAGCCTTTGGGCATTGCTGCAGGACATCAAGGATCCTGGCGTGACTGATGAAGTCGATTGCTTCAGGGCTGTTGATGCCAAGATAGACCTCCTACTTGCCACACAACAATCTATAGGTGTAGAACTCATTCGCGCACAAGGAGAAATAGACCAGTGTCGAACTCAGCTTCAAGCTGCCAATTTGGAGGAATGTCTTGAACAACACAAATTCTCCATCATTACTCCTCCTTCTGGCACCATGCCCCATTGCCTCCACTTCTGTACCAAATGCGAGGTCAACGGCCACCTTCAAAGTGAGTGTTGGCATTGGTTGTGCTCCTATTGCAGACTCTTACATCCTCATCATAAATTCCACACCACCTCCAACATCCAACCTGGACAACTTCCCTGTCCCACTGACAAACCTGGGTATCTACAGGAGCATTGCGCACAATGGAAACTGTGAACAACAAATCTGGAGGGGGGGGTAATGTTACAGCTTCAAGAGGGGTGTTTCTTTTTCTTTCCTAACTATTCATCATTGACCCTGTAACCGTACAACTGATCCCATCACCTGATGTGTTTCACCTACATCAGTGTTTCATATCTATCATGTTTCATCTATATCACATCTCACTTACATCACGTCTCACCTCTATCATGTTTCATCTTCATCACTGATACAACCCTGTTTTATGTACATCACTGATCTAACTCAGTGTTTCATACTTATTAAACTTTACTTGCTTTGCCAATTTAAGTAGCACTGCTTTGCTACTCTGTTACTTTAGTTTGTCCTCCTCTTGTTTTCCCTATGTACACTTCATAGGGATGTCTCTAGTAATAGACTCAGTTGTCTATTCAAGTCTCAGTCTGAAGCCTAGCTTCAACCAGTATACGT
>NW_012133108.1:0-1995 GCF_000313525.1 Fibroporia radiculosa | reverse complement strand
GTTAACCAGTTGAACTCCTGATCCTCAGTCGTTAGGTCCCTTAACACTTGATTCCCTTTACCAGCAGGTCAGATAGATGTTGTGCAACTTTAGAATACCCTGGAATGAATTGGCGGTAGAAATTGGCAAAGCCCAGGAAGCATTGCAGTGCTTTGATGCTGTCAATCTTTGGCCAATTCAGTACTGCTGATACCTTATCTTCTGCCATCCCTATTTGTCCTGGTCAGAGAATAAACCCTAGGAATTCAACTTCTGATATGTCAAAGAAGCACTTCTTGGGTTTGAGGAACAGATCTGATTCTTTCAGATGCTGGAGAACCAATTGAGCGCATTTTTGGTGTTCCATGTGGTTGGTGGAATAGATGAGGATATCATCAATGTAGATCACTAGCCATCCTTCTAGTAGCAGATCTGCGAAGATGCCATCCATCATAGCTTGGAAGGTTGCTGGAGAGTTTGTCATTCCAAAGAACATGACTGTTGGTTTGAATAACCCTCATGGAGTAATAAATGCTCCCTTCCATTTATCATCTTCTTTGATTCTCACATTGTTGTATCCTGTGCACAGATCAAGCTTGGTGAACATAGTTGGCTTAGCAGAGGTGATACGATCCAATAGGTCTTCCACTCGTGGGATAGGGTAAGCATTCTTGATAGTGGCATCATTGAGTTTCCTATAGTCCTGACATGGCTGTAGATCTCCTGATTTTTTTATTGACAAAGAAGAATGGAGATGCCATAGGAGACTTTGATGGATGGATGTAACTTTTTTGTAAGTTTTCTTCGATGAAGGTGTCTAACTCTTTGAGCTTTGCTGGTGATAACAGATAGACCTTTCCTCGCTGAGGTTTGAAGTTGGCTTCCAATTTGATTGCATGGTCCCAGGGTTTTTGTTCTGGTAATTGTTCTGCTGTGCTTTTGTTGAATACGGAGAGGAATTTCTCTAGGTATTCTGGGATGTTACTAGCAAGGGTTTTGATTGCTCACAGGAGTTGATCCCAA
This sequence comes from Fibroporia radiculosa, assembly GCF_000313525.1. Lineage (NCBI taxonomy): Eukaryota > Fungi > Basidiomycota > Agaricomycetes > Polyporales > Fibroporiaceae > Fibroporia > Fibroporia radiculosa. The sequence goes on along the minus strand of NW_012133108.1, from coordinate 993 downwards.
CAAAAGCACATCTTCCTAGTGACCCAATCAATTACTGGGTTGAAATGTTTGAACCAAGAGAGACCTAGAATGATTGGATTCCGATCAAGTACTGTGGTGTAAGCTTCTATCTTCATAGGTTGTCCTGATAAGGATATAGTGAAGAAGACTTTGTGTTTGATGGTTGTGGCTTTATTTGGTGATCCATCAACATTAAACACTGGTCTGGGTATGATACTTTGGTGCTGGAGATTGTGATCTTGAGCAAACAAATGTTGATATAATTCTCCATTGCTCCTGTATTGAGCAATGCCTCAGTGGTGATGGTTTTGGCATAGGTTTTCAATATGCAGGGCAAATAAATAGATTTATGAGCTAATTTCACCTGACATAAATAATTCTTAGTGCCAATACTTTGATTTGACATCACAGCAATCAAAGACTTCAAACATCCTTCTCAGAAGATATAGCCTGGATGTACTCTTTGGCTATCCCTTCCTCATTGGAAGAATCCTTGGTTTCATCCTTCTCCTGAGTGGATGTGTCGTGAGACTCAATCGCCCTGATACGATTGTTTGGGCGTTGGTGACTTTGATGTCCAGGTTTGTGACATCTGAAACATAACTTCTTCTCTATACGTTCTTTGCGATTTTTATCTGACAGATGCCTGATTTGTTGATCATTGGATGAAGCTTCCTTTGATGATCCATCTCTGGTCTCAACTGCCCAATTGTGATGTACAAACCTGTTTCGACCGAAAGAGCAATTGGCAGATGGCATGAATAAGGGTTTATCACCGAAGTTGTCGGTCATAGATTGACAAATGGACTGGACACTATTGAAGTACCATACCACTGTGACTGGTAGTGGTGGTTGGGCAGCAATCTTGATCAGAAGAGCAGGAGGAATAAGACGCTGGAGTTCTCAAATTTGTCCTAATTCATTTAGTCCGCTAGCCTGTAAGTGTTACAGCCTGGAGGGGGGTTTCTTTTTCTTTCCTATCTATTTGTCGTT
>NW_012133107.1:0-5008 GCF_000313525.1 Fibroporia radiculosa | reverse complement strand
GGGTTTGAAGTCAAACGGGGTTTGAAGTCAAACGGGGTTTGAAGTCAAACTGAGCTCTGCTGAGTAGAGGATGTGATTCTGCACAAATCTCACTACTAGGGTACTACTGTACAACCATGCATCTTGGTGATGGAGATGTTCCCTTGACAATGAGTTCCCAGAAGAAGGCCTTCTTTGAAAGCTCCTGATTGGATCATAGTGAGATTGTGACTTCTCAAATATGTTGAAGAACAGAGTTCAGGAAAAATGTGTTTTTGAAGTATCACAGACTTTCCCAAAGTCAAATACTTCAAATATTTTGAGTGTTGACTTGTACTCAAGATGTACCCATGCTCTACATAGGCCTATCAGTGTAATGTTAATTGTAATGTCAGTCAAATAGAGGAGTTGGCCAGCCAAAATATTTTAGCTTACCTAGCACAACATACAGAGCTCCTTGCTAGTCTAAATTCCAAGGCCCCAGATGCCTGGACAATTTTTGACAATACCAATTATTCCAGCCTATAGTTGTTTGGAGTGCTGCTATTTATATAGATACATTGGGGATTTCGGATATGAGTAGTCATTGAAACTCTACCTGCACTTATATTCACTGAAATATTATCACATTAGTCTCTGTCTAAATTTAGGGATTCCCAGTTTGAGCTGGCTTTCTTTGAGGTATTAAAGCTGGCTCTTGGAACAGCCTCTACCTCCATAGGTGCAGACCATCTGCATGTGGCTGGTGTCTCCAAGGACTGGGAAAGCAGACTTGGAAAGCAGTTGCTCGATGATGAAGTATCAACCAGGCTTCTAAAGTCCCTTATGTCTACACAAGTCCAAAGAGCAAAGTAACTGTAAGCAAATTTATTTATTTTTCATTGTGAGACCTTCTTGACTCATTGCTTTCTCAAAGGATACCTTAATATGAACAGCCTCCCCATATAACACCACCTGTTGCTTGATTTTTTCTTCTTCAGCAATGCAATCAGCAATAACTGAACTTATAACTGCTCTTCCCTCTCTGAAAATTCAGATAAATCATGTACAGTACAAGTCACAAATATGATCACTACTGCATAGGTTGTGTATAAATGAAAAATACAATGATAGGCCTGTGTAGCACATAAGCAAGTTTTGAGTCCAAATCGCCACTCAAAGTGTTCAAAGCATTTGACTTCAGGGAAGTCTGTGATACCCCAAACACAAAAACGCCTTCAACCAAAACCCATTTTTCAACATCTTCGAAGAATTACAACCTCGCTCCAATCCAATTGGGATCTTTTGAAGGGGGCCTTATTCCGGGAACTTGTCTTCAAGGGAAAATCCCCATCACCAAGAGACCAATACAGGGCTGTTGGGCAACACATTAGGTCAGTGCACTTGTGTTGCAATGCCAAGGCTCGCAATAGTTGAGTCTCCAGGAATAGCAGGGCATAGCACATGAGATGGGAGTCAAAACTGATAGAGGTGTTGGGCTAGTGTCAGGAGGGTATCAGGATTATTAGGCACACTTAGGGCAGCAGAGGCAGTGATTTGGGTAGTTTGGGCACAATGAGGGATATTTAAGGGCTGTTTTGCATGTTTGTAAAGTAGTACTTGGCCCCTAGTAGTGAGACTCACACAGAATCACATCCCCTACTCAGCACAGCTCAGTCTAACTTTGAACTTCATTTGAAGTGTTGCGCATACCCTATGAACTATGACTATGACCCTCCAAACCACACCTACCACCATCAAACTGTGTTTGACCCTAGTCCACACCCCAAAGCGCACCCCCACATCCAGCTAAGTAGTCCAATAGTTCTGACTCTATGTCCAATCCTTGAATGAGACTCAAATATCCTTGATTGGATCACACTTCACATTAAAGTCATCATGCCAGTCCCCCTTATCTTCCCTTCACTTTTACAAAGAAGTTGGTGATAGGCCCGTGTAGCACATGGGCATGCCTTGAGTTAAACCCAACATTCAAAGCATTCAAAGCTTCTGCCTTTGGGGAAGCCTGCAATACCTCCACACAAAAACGCCTTTGAGCAAAGCCCATTCTTCGACATCTTTGAAGCTTTGCAATCTCACTATGATCCGATCAGGATCTTTTGGTGGCAGCTTTATTCTGGGGGCTCAACTTCGAGGACAAAACCCCATCATCTGGAGATTGAGACAGACGATACAGGGCCATCAGGTAAACCTTTAGGTTGGTGTGCTTGGGTCATGATGCCAAGACTTGCAACAGTCGGGCTTCCGAGACTAGCAGGTGTAGCGCATAGGATGGGAGTTGAAACTGATAGAGGTGTTTGGCTAGTGTCAGGAGGGTATCAGGATTGTTAGGCACAGTTAGGGCAGTGGAGGCAGTGACTCGGGAGGTTTGGGCAGGATAAGAGATATTTAAGAGCAGTTTTGCATGATTGTAATGCAGCACTCGGCCCCTAGTAGTGAGACTCACACAGAATTGCATCCCCCACTCAGCAGAGCTTAGTCCAGCCTTGAACTTCTTCGAAGCATTGTGTCTCCCTATGAACTATAACTATGACCCTCCAAACTATGCCTACGACCCTCTAATCTACGCCTACAACCTCCCAAACTACACCTACAACCTTTGAACTGCATCCCATCCCAGTACATCCCCCTTCAAAGCATACCTACGTGTATAGCTAAGTACTCCAAAGTCCTGTTCCTATGCCCGATCTTCAAACAAGACTTGTGTGTCTGCAATTGAATCGCACTTCGTGTTCAAGTTATCAAGCCAGTTCCCTTTTTACCTTCCCTCCGCTTCTACAAGAAGTTGGAGTATTTGGACAGTCCGAAACAGTCTCGTGACACCGTCCCAAGAAAATATAGTGAAGTTGTCGCCATTCGAGTGAGCTATCAGAACTACAAGCCCTCACCCCCATCAGCTTCCCCGAGAAACAGAAACTTACCCTCTACTTTGCACCCCCCAAGTTAGGGCTAGGTTTCCCAAGGTTGCATCATCGGAGGGTTCAGACAGTCTGAGACAGCCTTGTGACACTGTCCTGAGAGACATAGTGAAGCCCTTGCCATTCAAGCAAGCTATCAAAACTACAAGCCCTCATCTCTATCAGCTTCCCTGAGAAACAGTAACTTACCCTCTACTTCACACCCCCTCAAGTTAGGGTTAGGTTTCACAAGGTCGCATCACCGTGCTGACAGGCCAAAGGCATTCTGATATTCAATATGGCAGCCTTAAGCAGCCTTGAGCAACCTTGAGTAGCCTTGAGTGAGGAAGCCATGCTAATATATAAAGAAAAGGTCACAAAAGCAAACAAAAATGGGATAGGAGTAATATAGCAGGGTTGAGGAGGGTGGGTGGCAAGAAAAGCGAAAACAGATAACAAACACTGTACAAAAAACAGTATAAGAAAAATAAGTCCAAGTAGGAGATGGCAAGGCTGAACTCACTGAGCTATAATGGCATTCTTTAATGGAGTATGGTGATGCCATCCTAGTCAAGACATGAGCTTGCACATGTGCTGTGTGAGGTGATTTGAGTTGCTGTTGAGGCCTCTGAAAAAGCTCCTTACCTCCTTACCTTCAGAACCCACTTTTACTCTGATCAGTGCAGGCAGTGTAAGGGGGTCAGCAGGATTCACATGGCAAAGGGGGGCTATCCCACTGTTGAGTAAGGCAGCAGCACAGGGTCAGGCAGAGGAGGGAGCTCAAGGGTGGTGGTGGTGGTGATGGGTGGGGACTTACCAGGGAGAAACAGCAGTGCAGCAATGGAAGGAGGGAGGGGGCACAGTTGACATGAGGAGGACAGCACAGTTGTGTATATCACCACAGGCAGGGCAAGTGAGGCAGTCTAATACAATGAGCAGTTAGAAAATCAGTAGATCAATGAGATGTTGGTGGCACAAGGGGTGCATGGATGGGCAAGTTCAATATCAGTAGAGATAGTGGGTATGAATACTGAATAGATGCACTATAGCTATGCCCTGGCGGGATCCAACAGCCTTTACTCAAAAGAGCATTAGACTCTTCCAGGTATAGAGTGACCAGGCAATGTCTACTCAAAACACCTGGGACTGCCTGAAGAAAAATGATCAAACTCACCTGAGTGAGAATTCACTCCCAATATACTGACTCAGCAATCCATTTCAGGATATGCTGATGCAACCTCAAGAAACCTAACCCTAAAACCAGATGCAAAATAGAGGGTGAGTTTCTGTTTCTCAGCTGTTTCTCAGAGAAGCTGATAGATGTGAGGGTTTGTAGTTCTGATAGCTTACTCAAACATGAAGTGCAGTTTGATCAATGCTATTCTCATATTATTTGGGAGTTGGATGTAAGATTGGAACTATAGGCTACTTAGCTGTGTGTGTGTGTGTGTGTTTTAGGGTGCAGACTGGAGTCAAACATGGTTTGACAAAGGTAGGCATGGTTCAGAAGGTCATAGTCATAGTTTAGAGGGTATGCACAACACTTTGAATGGGGTTTGAAGTCAGACTGAGCTCTGCTGAGTGGGGATATGTGTTACAGCTTCAAAGGAGGGGGTTCTTTTTTCTTTCCTAACCATTTGTCATTGACCCTGTAATTGTACAACTGATTCCATCACTTGATACATTTCACCTACATCAAGTTTTTCATATTTATCACATCTCATCTATATCATGTTTCACTCGCATCATGTTTTATATCTATCATGTCTCATCTATCATCACTGATACAACCCAGTGAAAACTGTTCTGTATATCACTGATCCAACTCAGTGTTTCATACTTATTAAACTCTATTCGCCTTGTTTATTTAAGTAGCATGCTACTCTGTTATTTAGTTTTGTCCTCTTGTTCCCTACGTACACTTCATAGGGACAGTTCTCAGTAATAGACTCAGTTGTCTATTTCAGTTCTAGTCTGAAGCACTGCTTCAACCAGTATTCGCTCTCAAACCACTATCAGCTATAGTGGCTCAGTTTACAAGTCTAGTCTCAGTGTAGGACCATAGCCTGTATAAGTCCTAGTAACTGTTAAGGGACCTAATGACTGAGGATCAGGAGTTCAACTGTTAACTG